>NC_134903.1:12936826-12939326 GCF_041734735.1 Babylonia areolata | reverse complement strand
GCGTTTTCTTTATGAGTGATGACACATCAATGTGGGTCCTTCATATATATATGAATGAAAACTATAATAGCAACGAAGTCAACACGAACAAATGCAACATTAACGATAGTGATAATCGATAATAATGATATAATAAAAATAATAATGATAATAATGATAATAATAACGGTAATAAATATAACAATAATAAGAACAACAACAACAATAAGAAGAATAATAACAACAACAATAACATAAAACAACAACAACAACAATAATAATGATAATGATGATGATAATAATAATAATGATAATAATAATAATAATAATGATAATAATAATAATAATAATAATAATAATAATAATAACAATAACAGGAAGAGACAGAGGAAAAAAACATCAAGTATCATCACGCGGCCTATCGACACGACGCTTTATAACGAGCGTCGTTTTATTAATTCAGAACACCATAATTATGAGGAGTTATCACTATCCACACGCCGTTGACAAAAATCCGTCGCCTCCGCCGCGCCTCGTGTGATGCGGGTTTAATTGTGTACCCACTGTGCCAATTGTGCAATAGGATCCCTCGGTTCTGATGTATAAAAGCTGACCGTTGGTCCCATGCACTTGGTCCCGAAACGTGGCGTAACTGACCGGGAAGATCCTCTCTACCTGATGTGAGTATACTGACGTTTTGTTTGTTTTGTGTGTGTGTGTGTGTGTGTGTTTTTCCATTTTTTTTCCTCCAGTACTGTTGTTGCAAGCCCACGATTTTTCGCGATTGCACGATTTCTCTCACTTTGAGTTTGAGAAAAATCATTGAGGGCGCATCTACGATTTCCCTAAAGTGAAAGAAATAGTGGGATTGCGAGAAATTGTGGTGATTCCCAGACGTGTCCATATAGAAAAAAAAAAGAAAAAAAAGTTGGATTTTTATTTTTTTCCACAATGAGTATACGGCATAGGCCATCTCCGCAGTTCACGGACCTAATGATTAATGTGAATTCATGTGTTTTTTTTAAGAAAAAGGATACCATTTTTTTTTAAAATTCTTACAATGATCATACAAGCTTAAAATCAAAAGCTCTAATTTGAAACAATGTGGTATCAAGCAATCAATTGAGCTCTTCGAATTTTTGTGTTACAATATTGCAGTCGGAATGAGAAACACAAACACTGAGATTACAGGTCCCCATATAGACACTCAAACTTATGGATGGTTGTTGGTGTACGTTTAGTAATTTGTTGCTGGTTAGCTCTTTTCCAAGCGGCGAACACACACATACAGACTTTCAGACTTAGAGATTCATTCACATAGAAAGATTACAAATCGGGGTAGATATGTAATGAACAAATATATCTTTCTTTACGATGAAATGATTTCAACAAACAATTTTGACTGACATTGAGTTGCCTGAAATGTAGCTATGTTTGGTGTGGTTTTTGTTGTTGTTGTATTTTTCATGCAATGGAAGATGTAAAAAAAAAAACGGGGAATATAAGAGGACTGAGGACCCTTCAAATGGTTTATTGTTCATATTTATCACAGATCCGTATATGGTAAGATGAAGCTAAATCAAACCTAAACACATCATTAATTAATAAACACGTTTTTAAAACAAACAGTTGCCTATTCTCTTCTTCTTTTTTTTTAAAGTGGACATTGAAAAAGAGGAAATGTGTGAATATTTTTTTTTTGCTCTTCATTAACAATATGACATGTTTATGTTAGTGATGACGAGAAAGGGTTTCCGAGAAAAAAACAAAACAAAAAACATGAATCCACTTGTTTATCGTGTCTTAAAATCCTCAAAGTGTTGATGTTGTGTCAGCATATTCATTTTGGGAAATGCTTTAAAAATACTGCTCTAGTTTCAGTTTCAGTAGCTCAAGGCGTTCTGACAAATCCATATACGCTACACCACATCTGCCAAGCAGATGCCTGCTCTAGGATATGTTATATTTATTTTTTGTTTCCTGACTAGCCTGAACCCTGTTTATTTCATTTTTTTTTTGGTATGATTATGGAGTTTAGAATTGTTTACACTTGATATGCCATGTGGAAATTTCAATAAATTGTTATCTGATAATATAACTCTTATACTTTTTTTTTTTTTTTTTTTTTTTTTTTTTTTTTTTTTTTTACAATTTGCATCATACGATTTATTGATTTGACGTGACATGGTTATATAGTTTATATTTATTATAGACCTGTATATGGTAAGAGGATCATAATTATAACATATACATTTCGAGAATTTACAAAGAAATCATGAAAACGATCAATATGGGCTTTTTTTCTTTCTTTTTTAAGTTTTTTTCATAAACCGATAAAATCCCTAAGAACCTGTATTCCGTATGATATCATGCAAGCAAAATGTTTGCAGGTGTCAGAATCGATGAACTATTGATTTGAAAGATAACTGTCTCTCACGCTCGCACATGAGAGAGAAAGAGAGAGAGAGAGAGAGAGAGAGAGAGAGAGAGAGAGAGACAGAGAGAGAGACAGAGACAGAGA
>NC_134903.1:12926826-12931826 GCF_041734735.1 Babylonia areolata | reverse complement strand
GCAAGGTGGTTTAGAATGCGGTCAATTTACAAGGCTTCCATTGGTGGGAAATCATTTACAGCTTAGTCGTTTGTTAAGGACTATCAATCTCAAACTAGGAGGCAAAGTTGTACTGGCTCTTAGTGCTGCAGCCTTGGGGGCTAGCTGGCCTTTGGGAACCATCCCAACGCCGACTGTCCTAAAACCCTCTTGGCCGAGAGAGTGGGGATGTAGCTTGGGCAAGACACTCTCCACTGTAATCAAATTCTAGCCCAAATAGTCGGAACACAGTTGCCTTCTCTGCTGTTCTGATGGTCATAGTCGGACACGACTGACAATCGTTAGTTGTGGTGTGGCAGAGAGGATAAGGGTGGTTTGGGCGCAGTATGTGTGTGAGGGCAGCAGACGGAAGTTGTTGATAATGTCGATTGTTATTTCACTCAGTACACTCGGTTTATCTGGACAGGATTGTTAGCTTCTTTGTTTTGTGCGCCTGGAAAGGGCGTCGACCTGTCATGTCATTAACAAATCATTCATTCATTCGTTTGTTCGTTCATATGGTATTGGTTCTCTAAGTTGTGTTGTTTTCTTCTTTTTTTTTCTTCTTTTTTTTACGTTCGTTTATTTCCCGTTCTTTCCTCTGTCCATTCATTCTTTCGTTGCTTCCTCCGTGTGTGTGCATGCATTACTGAAACCTGGCTGAACAGTAAACGAAAGGTGAGTGCCCTTCTGGAGTGGTCAGTCGGCTCTACCAATGTAGACAGCCTGTTGTGCAGATGACCCCGTGTTTGTAAAGCGTACATCGTTTGGTCTGTATGCTGTATGACTGAGAATAGACTATATGTAAGTATTCATATCATATCATATTATAGTTTGGTAAATGACTGAGGGTAGACGCTATATGTCAGGTCTTGACGACCTGGAGTGGTAGGCAGTAAATAATAAAATTAAAGGCTGGCTCCCACCAACAATCACAACAACAAAATAAACACTTGTGACGAAGAACTTTCACCACATTCGCCAGCTACAGACACAAAATAACACGACATAACACTTAACAGCAATTTAACCTTTTATTTCCCTTAATACAACACGTGCACAGCCCACTTAATCACACACTCAACACTCAGCCTTCTCGTTCGCTTCCGACGTAATGGTAACTTCAGCACACTCCAACTAAACCCACAATCTTTCCACGCAATCCTGCGAGCCACAATCTCAATGCCTGGTCGATAACCTCTCGACCACCACATACATAGGTCACCAATCAAAGAACATTCACAATCTAGCATGCAAAGGTTATAGTACAACAAGAGCAAAAGACATTCTTATGATCGGTACGAATCATCCCCTGGAGTTCCCGACAACCTCAAGGCACGTTCAGGCCTAGTTATTTAACACAGTACTTACGAAGAACTCTCTGACGTCACGAACTCCTCATGGTGCACTACACCACACACGCTGGAATCTCACGTCTCTGTTATGACTTGACACACGCACTACACAAACAATGCCTCCACATCTTCAGCAGCAACAAATCGACGCGTCGCGCTGACGGCCACCACCTTTTCCCTCCTCTCGTCGAAGAGCACGCTCGTGCTGGGACACTTCACCACGAGCGTTCCAGGCTCCTGCCTCGTCGACCTCGGGGTGAAGTCCGAAGTCCGCCTCCTCCGGCAACCGCAGCTCCCCCACACGTGGATAACCAACGTTCCGCTCTCCCCCTGTCCGAGAACCTACACTCAGCTTCCCCTACCACACGTCGGACCACTCACACAGGGAGAATGTACAGGGGTGGGATAGATCTAAACAGTAAAACAAAATATGATTAGGCGGATCCAGCCAGAAGAAAAGGTTATGGGACTATGTACAGGAACGGAGATGCACAATGGGAATTTCACGTATCCAACGTCCTCCGACGCCCGCTGGCCATGCTTTCCCAGGACGACGAACACAAAAGGGAACTGGCTCACACCCCGTACTTCACAGTCACTGGTGACAAAGGAATAACACCGTTCTTCGCCGCACAGCAACGTTGTACTAAGCTTAGTAACGCAAGATGTAGCTCACCCACAGCAATGCTAGTACCCCAGTCCCAAAACAAACAATACAATCCTTCAGCACACTTCTAACAAGTGCTTCAGGCACAAGGAAAACAAGGAATAGTCCATCACCTCTGGACTGAAGTCCCTAGCACACAGTACCACCATGCACTAAGTCACATCCAAAAAACATGGAGCAAAAAACAACGCCTGCCTTCCGCAGGGAGCACACACATAGGTGTCTCTCTTAACTACCCCCACGTAGAACTCTCTGGTTAAAATGTACTACAGCTGATTGGTTAAAATACACTACAGCTGATTGGATGACCGTTCACCCACCTTACATTCTGATTGGTTAAAATACACTACATCTTTATTGGTTATATACAAGTCTATTTACAGATCTAGACTCTTGCACTCGCTGCCTAACTTGACAACAACCACACTACATTTGGCGCTTAGTGCTGTCTCAGTCCTGACATACCCCCCTCCTACGATATCAACACCTTTGACATCGTACCAGACGTACAGCAAGTAGACAGCGCTGTCACTACGTACTGATATAACTCACCCCCCTCCTACGGTACCAACCCTTCTACTGGTACCACAAAATGGACAGGTACAATCACAATAGTATCCATCCATCAGCACGCCTTTGCAACAGTACAATCACAACCCATATCGGCTGAGATAGTCTGCTACTGCGTTCTGGCTTCCTGGGATCGCTTCAACCCTGAATTGAAAGGGTTGGAGCTGCAAGGCCCAGCGCATCACTCTCCCACTTGCCGACTTGACTCTCTCCAGGTGTTGGAGTGGTGAGTGGTCTGTCTGGACCACGAACTCTATCCCATACAGGTAGCGGGCAAACTTGGTGACTCCCCATACCAGTGCCAAACACTCCTTTTCAATGATGGGGTAGTTCTTTTCAGCCGGGAGTAACTTCTTGCTTGCACACGCCACTGGATGCATCTCTCCGTCATGAACCTGCAGAAGGATGGCCCCTACACAAGTTTCCGACGCATCTGTCTGTAGGACAAATGGCTTGTTGGCCACTGGTAACCTACACACTGGCGCAGAGCATAACTTGTCCTTCAGCGCATCAAATGCTTCCTGGCATTCGTCCGTCCATCTCACCTTCCTGGGTTCTCCGCCCTTCGTCAAGTTGGTGAGGGGCAAAGCTATGTCAGCGAATCTGGGAATGAACTTCCGGTGACCGTTCACCCACCTTACATTCTGATTGGTTAAAATACACTACAGCTGATTGGTTATATACAAGTCTATTTACAGATCTAGACTCTTGCACTCGCTGCCTAACTTGGCAACAACCACACTACATTTGGCGCTTAGCGCTGTCTCAGTCCTGACACTTTATAGGAATTCATATCCCATCATATTATCAGTTTGGTCTATGACTGAGGATAGACGCGTCATATCATAAAATCACATTATAGTTTGCTCTATGACTGAGGATGGACGCTTCACATCATATCATATTATTAGTTTGGTCTATGACTGAGGATAGACGCTGTATGATTATTCATATCATATCCTATTATCCGTTACTTCTATCGTTCATTCCAATCATTCATGTTTGTCTCTTGTCTCTCTCTGTGTCTCTGTAACCAGTCAATTAAAGGGATCTACATCCAAGCCAATAAGGAAGTGTCCGTGTACGGGGTCAACCTGGAATGGTACTCCACAGAAGCTTACGTCGCATTGCCTGTCGACGTGCTGGGCAAAGAATATTATGCCGTGACCTACGAGAAAGATGCTGAACTGATGGTGATAGCGACAGAGGACGGTACTGACGTTTCCATCACGTTGCCCAAGCTGGCTGGCAAACTGGTTTACCAGAGTGTCACTTACACGTAGGTTGCTGTAGTTGTTGGTGTTACTGGTGGTGGTGGTGGTGGTGGTGGCTTGAGGGGGAGGGTAGGGGATGGTTGTGGCGTGTAAGCAATGGTAACAACCCCTGATCTCCAACCCACTCCACATTTTCAGTCGAGTTTCTGTTCAGCAAGAATCAGACATTAGCTATGGAAGCTTTGCTTCTCGACAATGTCTTGTGCAATGGTTCTTTAGAGGTTAACTCTATCTGTGCAATGCTTTGTCAGGGACCTGGGAATGATAGTTGTACAATGCTTTGGTAGGGGATTAATACCCGTGGAATGATTTGTTTGGAACTTTGGAATAATATCTGTGTAATGCGTTGTCGAGGGATTATTATCCGTGCCATCATATTTGTTAGGGATTTTGGAATAGCAGCTACCCAATGGTTTGTCAGTGGATTGATATCCGTGCAATGGTTTGTTCGGAACTTTCGAATAAATTGTTGTGCGATGGTTCGTCAGGGAATTATCATACGTGCTATGATTTGTTGGGGATCTTGGAATAATATCTGTGCGACCAATTATTATGAGACTGATATGCGTGCAATAATTTCTTATGGGCTTCAGACCTACTATGATTCATCAGTTGCGATTAATAGTTGTGCAGTTGTTTGTTTTGTTAATGGATGTATAGCAGTGCTATGCCTTGTTAGGGAGTTAGTTAATAGCTGTGCCAGTCATTATTTGTGGATTAATAACCATACAATGGTTAGTCAGAGTTGTAACAGCAGTCTGTACACATTTGAACACTTTGAGTATTACAGTCTCTGCAACCTTGTTTTTTCCATCTAGGAATCTTTACTCTCCATTTAGCGATCATCTTCAGCTAAGCTGTTCGCTAAAACATTGACATATCATTTCAATCACAACAATCAAGTCAGGATCAATGTCACTGTATACATATTGAAACAGCATACATTTCGAACCACGATGTTCACTAAAAACCTGCACAAAATATGTTTACAAATGCTTCGAACTTAACGAACTCAGATCGTTTGTAAAATCACTGGGAAGTTGACCAAAGTTTCCTTTCTTTTCGAATTGTTTATACTAAGTCGGAAGGTGAAACTACCAGTTTTATTGGTCAATC
>NC_134903.1:12899350-12926726 GCF_041734735.1 Babylonia areolata | reverse complement strand
TTCAAATGCGGATATCTCGGAACTGAGCTGACACAAGTCTTTTTATCTCTATTTTTGGACTCGGGCGGTCAGAAAACTATACAGAAAGGATGTGCTGCACATGGTATCCCGACATATCCATTTTTTGTCAATTTTGTAGCCGCAACCTGGAAAAATAGCGCCTAATTTCAAATGCGGATATCCTCGGAACTGAGTTGACCGAAGTCTTTTTATGTGGTATTTTGCAGGTCAGGAGGCCAAAAACTATACAGAAGGATGTACAGCACATGTCATCCCCCACATGTCCATTTTTCGTCAATTTTGCATGCCGCGACCTGGAAAAATAGCCCCTAATTTCAAATGCGGATACCTCGGAACTGAGTTGACGCAAGTCTTTTATGTGGTATTTTTGGACTCGGAAGGTCAAAAACTATACGGAAAGATGTGCTACACATGTTATCCCGACATGTCTATTTTTCGTCAATTTTTGCAGGCCGCGACGTCGAAAAATAGCGCCTAATTTCAAATGCGGATACCTCGGAACTGAGTTGACGCCAAGTCTTTTTTGTGGTATTTTTGGACTCGGAAGGTCAAAAACTATACGGAAAGATGTGCTACACATGTGATCCGACATGTCTATTTTTCGGTCAATTTTTGCAGGCCCGACGACGCTGAAAAAATAGCGCCTAATTTCAAATGCGGATTATTACGGAACTGAGCTTGTCGGCAAGTCTTTTATGTGGGTATTTTTGGACTCGGGAGGTCAATAAACTATACAGAAAGATGTGCTACACATGTTATCCCGACATGTCCATTTTTCGTCAATTTTTTCAGGCCGCGACCTAGAAAAGTAGCGCCATAATTTCAAATGCGGATATCTCGGAACTGAGTTGAAAACGCAAGTCTTTTTATGTGGGTATTTTTGGACTCGGGAAGGTCAAAACTATACTGGAAAGATGTGCTACACATGTGATCTCTGACATGTCCATTTTACGTCAATTTGAAGCCACACGACCTGGAAAAATAGAGCCTACTTTCAAATGCGGATATCTCGGTACTGAGTTGACGCAAGTCCTTTTATGTGGGTATTTTTGGACGTGCAGGTGAAAACTATACGGAAAGATGTGCTACACATGTTATCCCGACATGTCTTTTTTTCGTCAATTTTTTGCAGGCCGCGACCGTGTGAAAAATAGCGCCTAATTTCAAATGCGGATATCTCGGAACTGAGTTGACGCAAGTCTTTTTATGTGGTATTTTTTGGACCGGGAGGTCAAAAACTATAAGGAAAGATGTGCTACACATGTTATCCCGACATGTCCATTTTTCGTCAATTATGCACGCCGCGACCTGGAAAATTAGCGCCTAATATCAAATGCGGATATCTCGGTACTGAGTTGACGCAAGTCCTTTTATGTGGTATTTTTTGGACGTGGCAAGGTGAAAAACTATACGGAAAGATGTGCTACACATGTTATCCCGACATGTCCATTTTTCGTCAATTTTGAGGCCGCGACCTGGAAAAATAGCGCCTAATTTCAAATGCGGATATCTCGGTTCTGATTTGACGCAAGTCTTTTTATGTGGTATTTTTGGACTCGGGAGGTGAAAAACTATTCAGAAAGATATGCTACACATGTTATCCCGACATGTCCATTTTTCGTCAATTTTACAGGCCGCGACCCGGAAAAATAGCGAATATTTCAAATGCGGATATCTCGGAACTGAGTTGACGCAAGGCTTTTATGTGGTATTTTTGGACTCGGGAGGTCAAAAACAATACGGAAAGATGTGCTACACATGTTATCCCGATATGTCCATTTTTCGTCAATTTTGCTAGCCGCGACCTGGAAAAATGTCGCCTAATTTCAAATGCGGATATCTCGGAACTGAGTTGACGCAAGTCTTTTTTTGTGGTATTTATGGACTCAGGAGGTCAAAAACTATTCAGAAAGATGTGCTACACATGTTATCCCGACATGTCCATTTTTCGTCATTTTGAAGGCCTCGACCTGGAAAAATAGAGAATAATTTCAAATGCGGATATCTCGGAACTGAGTTGACGCAAGTCTTTTTATGTGGTATTTTTGGACTCGGAAGGTCAAAAACTATACGGAAAGATGTGCTACACATGTGATCCTGACCTGTCCATTTTACGTCAATTTTGAAGGCCACGACCTGGAAAAATAGAGCCTACTTTCAAATGCGGATATCTCGGAACTGAGCTGACACAAGTCTTTTTATCTACTATTTTTGGACTCGGGAGGTCCAAAAACTATACAGAAAGATGTGCTGCACATGGTATCCCGACATATCCATTTTTTGTCAATTTTGTAGGCCGCAACATGGAAAAATAGCGCCTAATTTCAAATGCGGGATATCTCGGAACTGAGTTGACAGAAGTCTTTTTATGTGGTATTTTTGCAGTCAGGAGGCCAAAAACTATACAGAAGGATGTGCTGCACATGTCATCCCCACATGTCCATTTTTCGTCAATTTTGCACGCCGCGACCTGGAAAAATAGAGCGTAATTTCAAATGCGGATATCTCGGAACTGAGTTGACGCAAGTCCTTTTATGTGGTATTTTTGGACGTGGCAGGTGAAAAAGTATACGGAAAGATGTGCTACACATGTTATCCCGACATGTCCATTTTTCGTCAATTTTGGAGGCCGCGACCTGGAAAAATAGCGAATAATTTCAAATGCGGATATCTCGGATCTGATTTGACGCAAGTCTTTTTATGTGGTATTTTTGGTCTCTGGAGGTCAAAAACTATTCAGAAAGATGTGCTACACATGTTATCCCGACATGTCCATTTTTCGTCAATTTTACAGCCCGCGACCTGGAAAAATAGCAAATAATTTCAAATGCGGATATCTCGGAACTGAGTTGACGCAAGTCATTTTATGTGGTATTTTTGGACTCGGGAGGTCAAAAACTATTCAGAAAGATGTGCTACACATGTGATCCCGACATGTCCATTTTTCGTCAATTTTGCAGGCGGCGACCTGGAACAATGGCGCCTAATTTCAAATGCGGATATCTCGGAACTGAGTTGACGCAAGTCATTTTATGTGGTATTTTTGGACTCGTCAGGTCAAAAACTATACGGAAGGATGTGGTACACATGTTATCCTGACATGTCCTTTTTTTTGTCAATTTTGCAGGCCGCGACCTGGAAAAATAGCGCCTAATATCAAATGCGGATATCTCGGTACTGAGTTGACGCAAGTCCTTTTATGTGGTATTTTTGGACGTGGCAGGTGAAAAACTATACGGAAAGATGTGCTACACATGTTATCCCGACATGTCCATTTTTCGTCAATTTTGGAGGCCGCGACCCGGAAAAATAGCGCCTAATTTCAAATGCGGATATCTCGGAACTGAGTTGACGCAAGTCTCTTTATGTAGTATTTTTGGACTCGGGAGGTCAAAAACTATTCAGAAAGATGTGCTACACACGTTATCCCGACATGTCCATTTTTCGTCAATTTTGCAGGCCGCGACCTGGAAAAATAGCACCTAATTTCAAATGCGGATATCTCGGAACTGAGTTGACGCAAGTCTTTTTTTGTGGTATTTTTGGACTCGGCAGGTCAAAAACTATACGGAAAGATGTGCTACACATGTTATCCGGACATGTCCATTTTTCGTCAATTTTGCAGGCCGCGACCTGGAAAAATAGCTCCTTATTTCAAATGCGATTATCTGGGAACTGAGTTGACGCAAGTCTTTTTATGTGGAATTTTTTGACTCGGGAGGTCAAAAACTATTCAGAAAGATGTGTAACACATGTTATCCCGACATGTCCATTTTTCCTCAATTTTGCAGGCCGCGACCTGGAAAAATAGCACCTAATTTCAAATGCGGATATCTCGGACCTGAGTTGACGAAAGTCTTTTTATGTGGTATTTTTGGACTCGGCAGGTCGAAAAACTATTCAGAAAGATGTGCTATACATGTTATCCCGACATGTCCCATTTTTCGTCAATTTTGCAGGCCGCGACCTGGAAAAATAGCGCCTAATTTCAAATGCGGATATCTCGGAACTGAGTTGACGCAAGTCTTTTTATGTGGTATTTTTGGACGTGGCAGGTGAAAAACTATACGGAAAATGTGCGACACATGTTATCCCGACATGTCCATTTTTAGTCAATTTTGCAGGCCGCGACGTGGAAAAATAGCACCTAATTTCAAATGCGGATATCTCGGAACTGAGTTGACGCAAGTCTTTTTATGTGGTATTTTTGGACGTGGCAGGTGAAAAACTATACGGAAAAATGTGCTACACATGTTATCCCGACATGTCCATTTTTAGTCAATTTTGCAGGCCGCGACCTGGAAAAAAAGAGAATAATTTCAAATGCGGATATCTCGGAACTGAGTTGACGCAAGTCTTTTTATGTGGTATTTTTGGACTCGGAAGGTCAAAAACTATACGGAAAGATGTGCTACACATGTTATCCCGACATGTCTATTTTTCGTCAATTTTTTGCAGGCCTCGACGTGGAAAAATAGAGCCTAATTTCAAATGCGGATATTTCGGAACTGACTTGACGGAAGTCTTTTTATGTGGTATTTTTGGACTCGGGAGGTCAAAAACTATACAGAAAGATGTGCTACACATGTTATCCCGATATGTCCATTTTTCGTCAATTTTGCAGGCCGCGACCTGGAAAAATAGCGAATAATTTGAAATGCGGATATCTCGGAACTGAGTTGATGCATGTCTTTTTATGTGGTATTTTTGGACTCGTCAGGTCAAAAACTATACGGAAAGATGTGCTACACATGTTAACCCGACATGTCCATTTTTCGTCAATTTTGCAGGCCGCGACCCGGAAAATTAGCGCCTAATTTCAAATGCGGATATCTCGGAACTGAGTTGACGCAAGTGTTTTTATGTGGTATTTTTGGACTCGGGAGGTTAAAAACTATACGGAAAGATGTGCTACACATGTGATCCTGACATGTCCATTTTACGTCAATTTTGTAGGCCGCGACCCGGAAAAATAGCGCCTAATTTCAAATGCGGATACCTCGGAACTGAGTTGATGCAAGTCTTTTTATGTGGTATTTTTGGACGTGGCAGGTGAAAAACTATACGGAAAAATGTGCTACACATGTTATCCCGACATGTCCATTTTTCGTCAATTTTGCAGGCCGCGACCTGGAAAAATAGCACCTAATTTCAAATGCGGATATCTCGGAACTGAGTTGACGCAAGTCTTTTTATGTGGTATTTTTGGACTCGGAAGGTCAAAAACTATACGGAAAGATGTGCTACACATGTTATCCCGACATGTCTATTTTTCGTCAATTTTTTGCAGGCCGCGACGTGGAAAAATAGAGCCTAATTTCAAATGCGGATATTTCGGAACTGACTTGACGGAAGTCTTTTTATGTGGTATTTTTGGACTCGGGAGGTCAAAAACTATACAGAAAGATGTGCTACACATGTTATCCCGAAATGTCCATTTTTCGTCAATTTTGCAGGCCGCAACCTGGAAAAATAGCGAATAATTTGAAATGCGGATATCTCGGAACTGAGTTGATGCATGTCTTTTTATGTGGTATTTTTGGTCTCGTCAGGTCAAAAACTATACGGAAAGATGTGCTACACATGTTATCCCGACATGTCCATTTTTCGTCAATTTTGCAGGCCGCGACCCGGAAAATTAGCGCCTAATTTCAAATGCGGATATCTCGGAACTGAGTTGACACAAGTGTTTTTATGTGGTATTTTTGAACTCGGGAGGTCAAAAACTATACGGAAAGATGTGCTACACATGTGATCCTGACATGTCCATTTTACGTCAATTTTGAAGGCCACGACCTGGAAAAATAGAGCCTACTTTCAAATGCGGATATCTCGGAACTGAGTTGACAGAAGTCTTTTTATGTGGTATTTTTGCAGTCAGGAGGCCAAAAACTATACAGAAGGATGTGCTGCACATGTCATCCCCACATGTCCATTTTTCGTCAATTTTGCAGGCCACGACCTGGAAAAATAGCGCCTAATTTGAAATGCGGATACCTCGGAACTGAGTTGACGCAAGTCTTTTTATGTGGTATTTTTGGACTCGGAAGGTCAAAACTATACGGAAAGATGTGCTACACATGTTATCCCGACATGTCTATTTTTCGTCAATTTTTGCAGGCCGCAACGTGGAAAAATAGAGCCTAATTTCAAATGCGGATATTTCGGAACTGACTTGACGGAAGTCTTTTTATGTGGTATTTTTGGACTCGGGAGGTCAAAAACTATACAGAAAGATGTGCTACACATGTTATCCCGATATGTCCATTTTTCGTCAATTTTGCAGGCCGCGACCTGGAAAAATAGCGAATAATTTGAAATGCGGATATCTCGGAACTGAGTTGATGCATGTCTTTTTATGTGGTATTATTGGACTCGGCAGGTGAAAAACTATACGGAAAGATGTGCTACACATGTTATCCGGACATGTCCATTTTTCGTCAATTTTGCAGGCCGCGACCTGGAAAAATAGCTCCTAATTTCAAATGCGGATATCTCGGAACTGAGTTGACGCAAGTCTTTTTATGTGGAATTTTTTGACTCGGGAGGTCAAAAACTATTCAGAAAGATGTGCAACACATGTTATCCCGACATGTCCATTTTTCGTCAATTTTGCAGGCCGCGACCTGGAAAAATAGCGCATAATTTCAAATGCGGATATCTCGGACCTGAGTTGACGAAAGTCTTTTTATGTGGTATTTTTGGACTCGGCAGGTCGAAAACTATTCAGAAAGATGTGCTACACATGTTATCCCGACATGTCCATTTTTCGTCAATTTTGCAGGCCGCGACCTGGAAAAATAGCGCCTAATTTCAAATGCGGATATCTCGGAACTGAGTTGACGCAAGTCTTTTTATGTGGTATTTTTGGACGTGGCAGGTGAAAAACTATACGGAAAAATGTGCTACACATGTTATCCCGACATGTCCATTTTAGTCAATTTTGCAGGCCGCGACGTGGAAAAATAGCACCTAATTTCAAATGCGGATATCTCGGAACTGAGTTGACGCAAGTCTTTTTATGTGGTATTTTTGGACGTGGCAGGTGAAAAACTATACGGAAAAATGTGCTACACATGTTATCCCGACATGTCCATTTTTCGTCAATTTTGCAGGCCGCGACCTGGAAAAATAGAGAATAATTTCAAATGCGGATATCTCGGAACTGAGTTGACGCAAGTCTTTTTATGTGGTATTTTTGGACTCGGAAGGTCAAAAACTATACGGAAAGATGTGCTACACATGTTATCCCGACATGTCTATTTTTCGTCAATTTTTTGCAGGCCGCGACGTGGAAAAATAGAGCCTAATTTCAAATGCGGATATTTCGGAACTGACTTGACGAAGTCTTTTTATGTGGTATTTTTGGACTCGGGAGGTCAAAAACTATACAGAAAGATGTGCTACACATGTTATCCCGATATGTCCATTTTTCGTCAATTTTGCAGGCCGCGACCTGGAAAAATAGCGAATAATTTGAAATGCGGATATCTCGGGAACTGAGTTGATGCATGTCTTTTTATGTGGTATTTTTGGACTCGTCAGGTCAAAAACTATACGGAAAGATGTGCTACACATGTTATCCCGACATGTCCATTTTTCGTCAATTTTGCAGGCCGCGACCCGGAAAATTAGCGCCTAATTTCAAATGCGGATATCTCGGAACTGAGTTGACGCAAGTGTTTTTATGTGGTATTTTTGAACTCGGGAGGTCAAAAACTATACGGAAAGATGTGCTACACATGTGATCCTGACATGTCCATTTTACGTCAATTTTGAAGGCCGCGACCTGGAAAAATAGAGTCCTACTTTCAAATGCGGATATCTCGGAACTGAGCTGACACAAGTCTTTTTATCTACTATTTTTGGACTCGGGAGGTCAAAAACTATACAGAAAGATGTGCTGCACATGGTATCCCGACATGTCCATTTTTTGTCAATTTTGTAGGCCGCAACCTGGAAAAATAGAGCCTAATTTCAAATGCGGATATCTCGGAACTGAGTTGACGAAGTCTTTTTATGTGGTATTTTTGCAGTCGGAGGCCAAAAACTATACAGAAGGATGTGCTGCACATGTCATCCCCACATGTCCATTTTTCGTCAATTTTGCAGGCCACGACCTGGAAAAATAGCGCCTAATTTGAAATGCGGATACCTCGGAACTGAGTTGACGCAAGTCTTTTTATGTGGTATTTTTGGACTCGGAAGGTCAAAAACTATACGGAAAGATGTGCTACACATGTTATCCCGACATGTCTATTTTTCGTCAATTTTTTGCAGGCCGCGACGTGGAAAAATAGAGCCTAATTTCAAATGCGGATATTTCGGAACTGACTTGACGGAAGTCTTTTTATGTGGTATTTTTGGACTCGGAGGTCAAAAACTATACAGAAAGATGTGCTACACATGTTATCCCGATATGTCCATTTTTCGTCAATTTTGCAGGCCGCGACCTGGAAAAATAGCGAATAATTTGAAATGCGGATATCTCGGAACTGAGTTGATGCATGTCTTTTTATGTGGTATTTTTGGACTCGGCAGGTCAAAAACTATACGGAAAGATGTGCTACACATGTTATCCGGACATGTCCATTTTTCGTCAATTTTGCAGGCCGCGACCTGGAAAAATAGCTCCTAATTTCAAATGCGGATATCTCGGAACTGAGTTGACGCAAGTCTTTTTATGTGGTATTTTTGACTCGGGAGGTCAAAAACTATTCAGAAAGATGTGCTACACATGTTATCCCGACATGTCCATTTTTCGTCAATTTTGCAGGCCGCGACCTGGAAAAATAGCACCTAATTTCAAATGCGGATATCTCGGAACTGAGTTGACGCAAGTCTTTTTATGTGGTATTTTTGGACTCGGCAGGTCGAAAAACTATACGAAAAGATGTGCTACACATGTTATCCCGACATGTCCATTTTTCGTCAATTTTGCAGGCCGCGACCTGGAAAAATAGCGCCTAATTTCAAATGCGGATATCTCGGAACTGAGTTGACGCAAGTCTTTTTATGTGGTATTTTTGGACTCGGCAGGTCAAAAACTATACAGAAAGATGTGCTACACATGTTATCCCGACATGTCCATTTTTCGTCAATTTTGCAGGCCACGACGTGGAAAAATAGCACCTAATTTCAAATGCGGATATCTCGGAACTGAGTTGACGCAAGTCTTTTTATGTGGTATTTTTGGACGTGGCAGGTGAAAAACTATACGGAAAAAATGTGCTACACATGTTATCCCGACATGTCCATTTTTAGTCAATTTTGCAGGCCGCGACCTGGAAAAAAGAGAATAATTTCAAATGCGGATATCTCGGAACTGAGTTGACGCAAGTCTTTTTATGTGGTATTTTTGGACTCGGAAGGTCAAAAACTATACGGAAAGATGTGCTACACATGTTATCCCGACATGTCTATTTTTCGTCAATTTTTGCAGGCCGCGACGTGGAAAAATAGAGCCTAATTTCAAATGCGGATATTTCGGAACTGACTTGACGGAAGTCTTTTTATGTGGTATTTTTGGACTCGGGAGGTCAAAAACTATACAGAAAGATGTGCTACACATGTTATCCCGATATGTCCATTTTTCGTCAATTTTGCAGGCCGCGACCTGGAAAAATAGCGACTAATTTGAAATGCGGATATCTCGGAACTGAGTTGACTGCATGTCTTTTTATGTGGTATTTTTGGACTCGTCAGGTCAAAAACTATACGGAAAGATGTGCTACACATGTTATCCCGACATGTCCATTTTTCGTCAATTTTGCAGGCCGCGACCTGGAAAATTAGCGCCTAATTTCAAATGCGGATATCTCGGAACTGAGTTGACGCAAGTGCTTTTTATGTGGTATTTTTGGACTCGGGAGGTCAAAAACTATACGGAAAGATGTGCTACACATGTGATCCTGACATGTCCATTTTACGTCAATTTTGAAGGCCACGACCTCGAAAAATAGCGCCTAATTTCAAATGCGGATATCTCGGAACTGAGTTGACGCAAGTCTTTTTATGTGGTATTTTTGGACTCGGGAGGTCAAAAACTATTCAGAAAGATGTGCTACAGACGTTATCCCGACATGTCCATTTTTCGTCAATTTTGCAGGCCACGACGTGGAAAAATAGCGCCTAATTTCAAATGCGGATATCTCGGAACTGAGTTGACGCAAGTCTTTTTATGTGGTATTTTTGGACGTGGCAGGTGAAAAACTATACGGAAAAATGTGCTACACATGTTATCCCGACATGTCCATTTTTCGTCAATTTTGCAGGCCGCGACGTGGAAAAATAGCACCTAATTTCAAATGCGGATATCTCGGAACTGAGTTGACGCAAGTCTTTTTATGTGGTATTTTTGGACTCGGGAGGTCAAAAACTATTCAGAAAGATGTGCTACACATGTTATCCCGACATGTCCATTTTTCGTCAATTTTGCAGGCTGCGACCTGGAAAAATAGAGAATAATTTCAAATGCGGATATCTCGGAACTGAGTTGACGCAAGGCTTTTTATGTGGTATTTTTGGACTCGTCAGGTCAAAAACTATACGGAAGGATGTGCTACACATGTTATCCCGACATGTCTATTTTTCGTCAATTTTTTGCAGGCCGCGACGTGGAAAAATAGAGCCTAATTTCAAATGCGGATATTTCGGAACTGACTTGACGGAAGTCTTTTTATGTGGTATTTTTGGACTCGGGAGGTCAAAAACTATACAGAAAGATGTGCTACACATGTTATCCCGATATGTCCATTTTTCGTCAATTTTGCAGGCCGCGACCTGGAAAAATAGCGAATAATTTGAAATGCGGATATCTCGGAACTGAGTTGATGCATGTCTTTTTATGTGGTATTTTTGGACTCGTCAGGTCAAAAACTATACGGAAAGATGTGCTACACATGTTATCCCGACATGTCCATTTTTCGTCAATTTTGCAGGCCGCGACCCGGAAAATTAGCGCCTAATTTCAAATGCGGATATCTCGGAACTGAGTTGACGCAAGTGTTTTTATGTGGTATTTTTGAACTCGGGAGGTCAAAAACTATACGGAAAGATGTGCTACACATGTGATCCTGACATGTCATTTTACGTCAATTTTGAAGGCCACGACCTGGAAAAATAGAGCCTACTTTCAAATGCGGATATCTCGGAACTGAGCTGACACAAGTCTTTTTATCTACTATTTTTGGACTCGGGAGGTCAAAAACTATACAGAAAGATGTGCTGCACATGGTATCCCGACATATCCATTTTTTGTCAATTTTGTAGGCCGCAACCTGGAAAAATAGCGCCTAATTTCAAATGCGGATATCTCGGAACTGAGTTGACAGAAGTCTTTTTATGTGGTATTTTTGCAGTCAGGAGGCCAAAAACTATACAGAAGGATGTGCTGCACATGTCATCCCCACATGTCCATTTTTCGTCAATTTTGCAGGCCGCGACCTGGAAAAATAGCGCCTAATTTCAAATGCGGATACCTCGGAACTGAGTTGACGCAAGTCTTTTTATGTGGTATTTTTGGACTCGGAAGGTCAAAAACTATACGGAAAGATGTGCTACACATGTTATCCCGACATGTCTATTTTTCGTCAATTTTTTGCAGGCCGCGACGTCGAAAAATAGCGCCTAATTTCAAATGCGGATATTTCGGAACTGACTTGTCGCAACTCTTTTTATGTGGTATTTTTGGACTCAGGAGGTCAAAAACTATTCAGAAAGATGTGCTACACATGTTATCCCGACATGTCCATTTTTCGTCAATTTTGCAGGCCGCGACCTGGAAAAATAGAGAATAATTTCAAATGCGGATATCTCGGAACTGAGTTGACACAAGTCTTTTTATGTGGTATTTTTGGACTCGTCAGGTCAAAAACTATACGGAAAGATGTGCTACACATGTTATCCCGACATGTCTATTTTTCGTCAATTTTTGCAGGCCGCGACGTGTTAAAATAGCGCCTAATTTCAAATGCGGATATTTCGGAACTGAGTTGACGCAAGTCTTTTTATGTGGTATTTTTGGACTCGGGAGGTCAAAAACTATTCAGAAAGATGTGCTACAGACGTTATCCCGACATGTCCATTTTTCGTCAATTTTGCAGGCCGCGACGTGGAAAAATAGCGACTAATTTGAAATGCGGATATCTCGGAACTGAGTTGACGCAAGTCTTTTTATGTGGTATTTTTGGACTCGGCAGGTCAAAAACTATACGGAAAGATGTGCTACACATGTTATCCCGACATGTCCATTTTTCGTCAATTTTGCAGGCCGCGACCTGGAAAAATAGCGCCTAATTTCAAATGCGGATATCTCGGAACTGAGTTGACGCAAGTCTTTTTATGTGGTATTTTTGGACTCGGGAGGTCAAAAACTATACAGAAAGATGTGCTAGCACATGTTATCCCGACATGTCCATTTTTTGTCAATTTTGCAGGCCGCGACCTGGAAAAATAGCGCCTAATTTCAAATGCGGATATCTCGGAACTGAGTTGACAGAAGTCTTTTTATGTGGTATTTTTGGACGTCAGGAGGCAAAAACTATACAGAAGATGTGCTACACATGTTATCCCGACATGTCCATTTTTCGTCAATTTTGCAGGCCGCGACCTGGAAAAATAGCGCCTAATTTCAAATGCGGATACCTCGGAACTGAGTTGACGCAAGTCTTTTTGTGGTATTTTTGGACTCGGAAGGTCAAAAACTATACGGAAAGATGTGCTACACATGTTATCCCGACATGTCTATTTTTCGTCAATTTTTTGCAGGCCGCGACGTCGAAAAATAGCGCCTAATTTCAAATGCGGATATTTCGGAACTGACTTGACGCAAGTCTTTTTATGTGGTATTTTTGGACTCGGGAGGTCAAAAACTATACAGAAAGATGTGCTACACATGTTATCCCGACATGTCCATTTTTCGTCAATTTTGCAGGCCGCGACCTAGAAAAGTAGCGCCATATTTCAAATGCGGATATCTCGGAACTGAGTTGACGCAAGTCTTTTTATGTGGTATTTTTGGACTCGGTAGGTCAAAAAGTGTACGGAAAGATGTGCTACACATGTTATCCCGACATGTCTATTTTTCGTCAATTTTTTGCAGGCCGCGACGTGTTAAAATAGCGCCTAATTTCAAATGCGGATATTTCGGAACTGAGTTGACGCAAGTCTTTTTATGTGGTATTTTTGGACTCGGGAGGTCAAAAACTATACAGAAAGATGGCTACAGACGTTATCCCGACATGTCCATTTTTCGTCAATTTTGCAGGCCGCGACATGGAAAAATAGCGAATAATTTGAAATGCGGATATCTCGGAACTGAGTTGATGCATGTCTTTTTATGTGGTATTTTTGGACTCGTCAGGTCAAAAACTATACGGAAAGATGTGCTACACATGTTATCCCGACATGTCCATTTTTCGTCAATTTTGCAGGCCGCGACCCGGAAAATTAGCGCCTAATTTCAAATGCGGATATCTCGGAACTGAGTTGACGCAAGTGTTTTTATGTGGTATTTTTGAACTCGGGAGGTCAAAAACTATACGGAAAGATGTGCTACACATGTGATCCTGACATGTCCATTCTACGTCAATTTTGAAGGCCACGACCTGGAAAAATAGAGCCTACTTTCAAATGCGGATATCTCGGAACTGAGCTGACACAAGTCTTTTTATCTACTATTTTTGGACTCGGGAGGTCAAAAACTATACAGAAAGATGTGCTGCACATGGTATCCCGACATATCCATTTTTTGTCAATTTTGTAGGCCGCAACCTGGAAAAATAGCGCCTAATTTCAAATGCGGATATCTCGGAACTGAGTTGACAGAAGTCTTTTTATGTGGTATTTTTGCAGTCAGGAGGCCAAAAACTATACAGAAGGATGTGCTGCACATGTCATCCCCACATGTCCATTTTTCGTCAATTTTGCAGGCCGCGACCTGGAAAAATAGCGCCTAATTTCAAATGCGGATATCTCGGAACTGAGTTGATGCAAGCCTTTTTATGTGATAATTATGGACTCGGCAGGTCAAAAACTAAACGGAAAGATGTGCTACACATGTTATCCCGACATGTCCATTTTTCGTCAATTTTGCAGGCCGCGACCTGGAAAAATAGCACCTAATTTCAAATGCGGATACCTCGGAACTGAGTTGACGCAAGTCTTTTTATGTGGTATTTTTGGACTCGGAAGGTCAAAAACTATACGGAAAGATGTGCTACACATGTTATCCCGACATGTCTATTTTTCGTCAATTTTTTGCAGGCCGCGACGTCGAAAAATAGCGCCTAATTTCAAATGCGGATATTTCGGAACTGACTTGACGCAAGTCTTTTTATGTGGTATTTTTGGACTCGGGAGGTCAAAAACTATACAGAAAGATGTGCTACACATGTTATCCCGACATGTCCATTTTTCGTCAATTTTGCAGGCCGCGACCTAGAAAAGTAGCGCCATATTTCAAATGCGGATATCTCGGAACTGAGTTGACGCAAGTCTTTTTATGTGGTATTTTTGGACTCGGGAGGTCAAAAACTATACAGAAAGATGTGGTACACATGTTATCCCGACATGACATTTTTCGCCAATTTTGCACGCCGCGACCTGGAAAGATAGCGCCTAATTTCAAATGCGGATATCTCGGAACTGAGTTGACGCAAGTCTTTTTATGTGGTATTTTTGGACCCGGGAGGTCAAAAACTATATAGAAAGATGTGCTACACATGTTATCCCGACATGTCCATTTTTCGTCAATTTTGCAGGCCGCGACCTGGAAAAATAGCGCCTAATTTCAAATGCGGATATCTCAGAACTGATTTGACGCAAGTGTTTTTATGTGGTATTTTTGGACTCGGCAGGTCAAAAACTATACAGAAAGATGTGCTGCACATGGTATCCCGACATATCCATTTTTTGTCAATTTTGTAGGCCGCAACCTGGAAAAATAGCGCTTAATTTCAAATGCGGATATCTCGGAACTGAGTTGACGCAAGTCTTTTTATGTGGTATTTTTGCAGTCAGGAGGCCAAAAACTACACAGAAAGATGTGCTGCACATGGTATCCCGACATATCCATTTTTTGTCAATTTTGTAGGCCGCAACCTGGAAAAATAGCGCCTAATTTCAAATGCGGATATCTCGGAACTGAGTTGACGCAAGTCTTTTTATGTGGTATTTTTGCAGTCAGGAGGCCAAAAACTATACAGAAGGATGTGCTACACATGTTATCCCGACATGTCCATTTTTCGTCAATTTTGCAGTCCGCGACCTGGAAAAATAGCGCCTAATTTCAAATGCGGATATCTCGGAACTGAGTTGATGCAAGTCTTTTTATGTGATAATTTTGGACTCGGCAGGTCAAAAACTAAACGGAAAGATGTGCTACACATGTTATCCCGACATGTCCATTTTTCGTCAATTTTGCAGGCCGCGACCTGGAAAAATAGCGCCTAATTTCAAATGCGGATACCTCGGAACTGAGTTGACGCAAGTCTTTTTATGTGGTATTTTTGGACTCGGCAGGTCAAAAACTATACGGAAAGATGTGCTACACATGTTATCCCGACATGTCTATTTTTCGTCAATTTTGCAGGCCGCGACCGCGAACTGAGTTGACGCAAGTCTTTTCATGTGGTATTTTTGCAGTCAGGAGGCCAAAAACTATACAGAAAGATGTGCTACACATGTTATCCCGACATGTCCATTTTTCGTCAATTTTGCAGTCCGCGACCTGGAAAAATAGCGCCTAATTTCAAATGCGGATATCTCGGAACTGAGTTGACGCAAGTCTTTTTATGTGATATTTTTGGACTCGGCAGGTCAAAAACTATACGGAAAGATGTGCTACACATGTTATCCCGACATGTTCATTTTCTTCTAAAAGTTTTGACGTGCGATTGCTGCTGAACGGTGGCGACTGGGTTACGATCCTGTTTGAGGAGGAAACGTGTGTGATCACCATTAACTGTGTGGGATTACAGTTTTTTATATGCCCTCCAGTGGCTATCGTCCTTCCATACGCCCGGAAACCAACATGCCATGATTCTAACCGACTCAATGAACCTCATACAGAAAATTGAAAACGGAATGGGAAGCCCAGAGTGGCATAACGCAATGCGCAACTTTCAGATTAAAAAACTCACATGGTCATACTGCCCGGGACATGCAGGTGTTAAGGGAAATGAGCGAGCTGACAGACTTGCTGGTAACGCAACACCAACGAGCGGCCTACATCTAGGAAAATCGGAAATCCTCAGAAAAGTCAAAGAATACCAAAAAGAACAGGTACAAGGCCATCACACCATCGATCGCCTCAAAGAAATAGAAGCAGAGAGAGGGAGCGGCCGCAAATCTAACATGAAAGGTAGAGCACGATGCTTTGCAAATCAAACAAATATCGGCATCATTTCCAAACCAACATTGCGCAAATTTCTTCAAAACGGAACAGAGTCTCTGTGGGCCTTTCCAAACACAATAGACCGAGCAACACACTAGACGCCACGTTCTTGGCATCAGAGATCTTTTCCCATTCCTCTTGCGGCCAGTCAGTGGCGGCTGTGTGTGTTTGTGTGTATGTGTGCTTTTGAGTGCGTTTGTGAATGCGCGAGAGTGAAACTGTACACAAGTGTCAGGAGAGATATGTGTACGTGTGTGTGTGTGTGTGTGTGTGTGTGTGTGAGGGGAGGTGGGAGTGCGGGGGGAGGTGGGGTAGAGGATGAGGTATGTGAGTGTATGCATGCCTACACTGTGGGAGCAACAGGATATTGGAACGTGTATATATATATATATATATATATATATATATATATATATATATATATATATATATATATCTTTGTATGTACGTGTGTGGAGTTGGGGGTGGGAGATATGGGCGTATGTGTGTGTGCTTGTACAAGTAAGTGTTCATCTCTGTGAGTGTGTGTTTGTGTGTGTGTGTGTGTGCCGTGGAAGCTGCGATACGTAGACTAGAAATGAGTGTGTGGAGGAGGGGGTAGAGGAGGTGCAAGGTAATGTGTGTGTGTGTGTGTGTGTGTGTTGGAGCTCATGTACGTTTATATGTATTTGACTGTGCTTTCATATGTGCTTGTACAAGTAAGTGTTCATCTCTGTGAGTGTGTGTTTGTGTTTGTGTGTGTGTGTGTGCCGTGGAAGCTGCGATACTTAGACTAGAAATAAGTGTGTGGAGGAGGGGGGTAGAGGAGGTGCACGGTAATGCGTGTGTGTGTGTGTGTGTGTTGGAGCTCATGTACGTTTATATGTATTTGACTGTGCTTTCATATATGTGAAACTGCATGTCTGGTGCATTTCTGTTATGCATGTGTGGGTGTATGTGTGAATGTGTGTCTTCATTTTTTACATTTATTTGCTTATTTATCACCATTGTTGTCTTATTTATTTATTTATTTATGTTTTATTATTATCATTTTATTAGTATTACTAATATTATTACTACTACCTTTTTCTATATTATAATTATTATTTATTTATTTATTTATTTATTTATTTATGCAAGCTTATCTATTATTTATTCCCCCGTTTTGTTTTTTTTTGTTTGTTTTTTTTTGTTTTTTTTTTGTTTTTTTTTTGTTTGTTTGTTTTTTGTTTTTTGTTTTTTTGTTTTTGTTTTGTGTGTGTGGTTGTGTGTGTGTGTTTTTTTTTTTTTTTTGTTTTTTTTTTCCCAAGGCCTGACTAAGCGCGTTGGGTTACGCTGCTGGTCAGGCATCTGCTTGGCAGATGTGGTGTAGCGTATATGGTTTTGTCCGAACGCAGTGACGCCTCCTTGAGCTACTGAAACTGAAACTATATGTGAGGTGGAAGGTGTGTGATCACCATTAACTGTGTAGGATTACAGTATTTTCCATGTGAGGAGGAAAGGTGTGTGATCACTATTAACTGTGTGGGATTACAGTATTTTATATGTGAGGTGGAAGGTGTGTGATCACCATTAACTGTGTGGGATTACAGTATTTTCCATGTGAGGAGGAAATGTGTGTGATCACCATTAACTGTGTGGGATTACAGTATTTTATATGTGAGGTGGAAAGTGTGTGATCACCATTAACTGTGTGGGATTACAGTATTTTATATGTGAGGTGGAAGGTGTGTGATCACCATTAACTGTGTGGGATTACAGTATTTTATATGTAAGGAGGAAGGGCGTGTGATCACCATTAACTGTGTGGGATTACAGTATTTTCCATGTGAGTTGGAAAGTGTGTGATCACCATTAACTGTGTGGGGTTACAGTATTTTCCATGTGAGTTGGAAAGTGTGTGATCACCATTAACTGTGTGAATTTCCAGTATTTTCCATGTGAGGAGGAAAGTGTGTGTGAACCAGTATATTCCAGGTGTGTGACCACCAACTGTGTGAAGCTCCAGTATATTCTATGTGATGTGGAAGGTGTGTGACCACCATTAACTGTGTGAAGTTCCAGTATTTTATATGTGAAGTGAAAAAGTTGTAAATATTGTGTAAAATTCTATTAGTAAAAAAAAAAAGAAAGAGGGAATTTCAAGTTCTGTTAAGACTGAGGACTGAGATTGTGAACGTGTGTATGTATGTTTGAACATGATCAGTGAATAATGTGAATTGAACACGTGAGCTTCTTACAGTGTGAGTGTGTGTGTGTTGGTACACAGTACACTACAATACATACAATAAAACACAACACATGTTTATGTATCCAACTGGAAATGAATTGTGTTCGTAACTCATCCCATATAATATCTCAGCTCACAGCCAACTCTACGCACACAAAACACGACAAAGGTTGGAACGAAAGATCACAAAGTTTTAATGTAAATATATCAAGCAAAATGCATATGAACAAGTAATAACACACATTCGATTGATTCACGTCCTCCCCACCCCCCTGCGCCCACCTCCACCCACACATTTACACAGGCACACACATACACACAGACACTCGCAAACAGACACACACACACACACACACACACACACACACACACACTTGTTTCTGGCAAAATAACGCCAAAAAATGCCATTCAAAAGCGTTTCATTTGTCACGTATTGCAAAACAAACACCGAGAAATGCAATTCAAAGCCATTTAATTTTTCAGATCTTGCAAAACAAACGCCGAAAAATGTCTTTCAAAAGCGATCCATTTTTCAGGACTTACAAAACAAACGGCGACATTCGAACCGGAATCGTGCACAACAGAAACAGTACACAACGGGGTTAACAGCGCTGTTCAGGTAGTAGGAGCGCAGAAGGAAGTATCTGATGTTCACGTCCTTCCACACAGGGTTCTCCGGGTGGCTGTAGAGCAACGCCTCAGACACCAGAAAGGGGACGTAATTGAGGATGAACACCACTGTGACCACGAAAAGCATGAACGTTGTCCTGGAAGGAACAGGGTTTCCTGTTTCACGAAATCGCGTGGTGAAAACCAGGGGGGTTGGAACCCCCAACACGTCCCCCATTTCTCTGGTTTGCTGCTGCAAACGCTGGCGCCGTTTCGAGGCCAGGTGGTCCACCTGCACACCCCAGACTCCATTGTTCAAGCTGGGTTCTGGAGGAGGTGAAGATTTCCTGCCCGATGCTGGCGCGAGTTGAACAGCAGCAGGATTTTGGTGGCCTCCATTCTCCATGTCCAGGACAGCAGCGCCGACCGTGACCCCATCATTGTATTCAGCTCCACCGCCTAGCCTTGCCAGTCCAGCCCCGTCTTCCCGTCGCCGGTTATGACGCCACAGATGACGGGCAATCCGGGCGTAGGACACGCACATGGTGACAAGACACAGCGCGAAGCACGTCACCAACACGAGGTTGTAAGCGATGGGGAAAGGGGTGGTCAGGTAAAAGTCGAGATTGTTGCAGACGGCGCCCCCGTGCTGGGTAGCGTTACTGCCGAAGAGCAGGGCGCGAGGCACGGACAGAATCAGCGCCAGAGCGCAGCACGTGCTTAGCGCCAGCGCTCCCTGGTGACGCTGCCTCGTCTGAAGTCCCCGGTGAAGGATGTTGCGTCTCTCCACCGAAACCGCCACCAGCACCAGACAAGAGAACACAGACAGGGCGGTCATGGCTGTGTTCAGAACCTTGCACGCCCTGCCGCTGTGATACGTGAAGTGGAAAACGGCGTTGAAGAACTCTGTCATCAGGGCGACGATGTTGGTGAGGAAGTCACAGACGCTGATGGCCATGATGAGGATTCTGGTGACGTTGCCCTTGAACCTCCAGTAGTAGACGAAGAAGACCAGGGGGTTCCCTACCAGTCCGCACACCATCAGAACCGCCAGGTACACCAGAAAGGGCGTCAGTTCCAACAACCACTTCCTGTTCATCTCGTGCAGAGTGCGTGTGTCATTGTCATGTGAGGAGGAAAACAACGCCGTGTTGACGTAGTGGGGATCTGTGACGTCAGTCACAGTGTCAGTGACGTCGTCACTCATGAAGGTAATATTGGTGATGAATCTTGTTCACTTACGGATTGCTGGAACATAAAATCGCGATGTTGAAAATCCCTCCCAAAAGATTCCACACAAAAGCAGAACAGAAGTATGTGTAATTTCCATTGAAAAATGTTGTAGTTGCTGTTTGTTTCTTTTTTTCTGGATTAGTTGCAGAACATCTTCTTTGTCTCACATTTGAAGAATTACAGCTCAAGTATATTATTTTTTCTTTATTTGAAATGGATATGTTCAAACTGTCATTCATTGAAATGTTTGTTTTTACAAAGGAAAGGATGCACAATGTTATCACATAAAACAACAGAGACTGAAAAATCATTGTTCATGATGTTCTCACAGCACAAAAAACTAAGATGTGTGTATGTATTATTCTGGATTTGATGATGATGGAATCTCCTTTCTCAGTCTTTTAGACTTTTCAGCAGCCTTTGACACTCTTGACCACTCTATACTCTTGAAGAGACTTAAACTTTTCTTTTGGTATTCGTGACGCTGCACTGACATGGATTACACCTGATCTTACAGATCGCACACAAAAAGCATGTGTAAATAGTACTCTGGTGCATTTTCCTTGAGATATGGTGTCTCACAAGGGTCCATCCTGGGTCCAGTTCTTTTCGTGCTGTATCCAGCTCCTGTGTTGGATGTAATTAGTCATCGAGCAATGTCGCATGAGAGCTTTGCTTGTGACATTCAGCTTTATTAGTCGGACTCCATGCCTGAAATTGATGCACTCAATAAGCCGTAGCTAACTGGTGGTAAGACTGAACTTAAAATATTCGTCCAAAATGATTTCTTCAACATCATTCTCATCTGATTAATAGCACACCTGTTTCATTTTCTTCATCTGCTCGTTGTCTCAGTGAAATTCATGACCAGTCTCTTTCCTTACTACTACTACTGCTGCTGCTGCTGCTGCTGATAATGAAACCGGTGATGCTACAGCTACGACTACTTCTGTGACTGCTGCTGTTACTTCCACCACTACTACTTCGACTATTATTCATTATCATTCATCATTTTCACAACAACAATGATAATGATATCGTGATAATGAGAACTGTGATGACAAAAAGAAGAAGAAGAAGAAGAACAACAACAACAACAGCAACAACAACAATGACTCACTGGACTTATCACGCTGCTCAGGTTCGGTCCACTAACTCAAGGAGGCGTCACTGCGTTGGGACTGATCAATATACGCTTCACAACAACTGCATATACAGGTGCCTGACCAGCAGTGTAACACCGCGCGCTTAATTAAGCCTTGAGGGAAAATAAGTAAATAGATAAAACAAAATAAATAAATAAATAAAAAATAAAAAATGAAAAGTGATAATGATAAAAGTAGAGTACATAAAAAAAAGGAGAAAAATTGACGCTCCTGAGGCACAAACAAACGACATAACACTCCGTTGTGATTGTTGTTTTGTGCACGAACAATATGACTTCAACAGATTGACTGCAGACATGACTGGTTACTATCCTGTACTTATGTAACATCATCCATGTAATATCTGCATGTTCCTGGCCTTCGAAGGAG
Organism: Babylonia areolata; assembly: GCF_041734735.1. Taxonomy (NCBI): domain Eukaryota; kingdom Metazoa; phylum Mollusca; class Gastropoda; order Neogastropoda; family Buccinidae; genus Babylonia; species Babylonia areolata. The sequence goes on along the minus strand of NC_134903.1, from coordinate 12,904,723 downwards.
GAAGTCGGAAACAGAAAGGAAGTCGGAAATAGAAACACTCATCATTCAACTCTGAGTTGAGGGCAAAGACGAAGAGTGGTTTTTTGTCCAGCTGTTTAAAGACAGAAGGGAGAAATTAAAGTGGAGGACGGGTGAGGGTGAAAAGCTAGAAGCGGTGTGTGTGTGTGTGTGTGTGTGTGTGTGTGTGTGTGTGTGTGTGTGTGTGTGTGTGTGTATGTTTTGGTTGTGTGTGTGTGTGTGTGTGTGTGTGTGTGTGTGTGTGTGTGTGTTGTGTGTGTGTATGTATGTTTTGGTTGTGTGTGTGTGTGTGTTGTGTGTGTATGTATGTTTTGATTGTGTGTGTGTGTGTGTGTGTGTGTGTTTTGGTTATATATATATATATATATATATATATATATATATGTGTGTGTGTGTGTGTGTGTGTGTGTGTGTGTGTTTTGTGTGTGTGTGTATGTTTTGTGTGTGTGTGTGTGTGTGTGTGTGTGTGTTTTGTGTGTGTGCGTGTTTTGGTTGTGTGTGTGTGTGTGTGTGTGTGTGTGTGTGTGTGTGTGTGTGGTGTGTTTTGGTTATGTGTGTGTGTGTGTGTGTGTGTGTTTTTGTGTGTGTGTGTGTGTGTGTGTGTGTGTGTGTGTGTGTGTCTTTTGTGTGTGTGTGTGTTTTGTGGGTGTGTGTTTTGGTTGTGTGTGTTTGTGTGTGTGTGTGTGTGTTTTGTGTGTGTGTGTGTGTGTGTGTGTGTGTGTGTGTATGTGGTGTGTGTGTGCGTGTGTGTGTGTGTGCCCGTGTGTTTTGTGTGTGTGTGTGTGTGTGTGTGTGGGTTGTGTGTGTGTGTGTTGTGTGTGTGAGTGTGTTATGGTTGTGTGTGTGCGTGTGTGTGTGTGTGTGTGTGTGTGTGTGTGTGTGTGTGTGTGTGTGTGTGTCGGTGCGTGAGTAGTGAAGTATATTCCGCTGCTTACTAAAACAACCTTTAACATAATGACCTTGTCTCTTTCAAAGCTGTCCTGTTGTTGACATGATCGTAGTTCATTTGCTTTTTATCATCATTACTATTATTATTATTATTACTACGATTATTTTTACACTGTTTCTTCTTCTTCTTTTCGTTGTTGTTGTTGTTTCTGTCCAGTGATGGTCTTCAATGGGAGGGGGGTGGGGGTGGGAGGTTATTGTCCATGATAACCTAAACAGAATTGTGGACGATTCATACATGTATTTCTCTTGGCTAAATAGGATGACTTATGAGTTATCGTCTTTCTGTCCGGCGATGGTCCTCGGTGGGGGAGGTAGTGTGGGGGGTGGAGGCTACACTTGTGTGCACATGACATGGGTGTGGTTCTCTGACGTGCTCATTGTTACTATGTGTGTGTGTGTGTGTTTGTGTGTGTGTTGTGTGTGTGTGTGTGTGTGGAGTGTGAGTGTGTGTGTGAAGTGTGTGTGTATGTGGTGTGGTGTGTGTGTGTATGTGTGTGTGTGTGTGTGTGTGTGTGTATGTGTGTGTGTGGAGTGTGTGTGTGTGTGTTGTGTGTGTGTGTTTGTGTGTGTGTGTGTGTGTGTGTGTGTGTGTGTGTGTAGTGTGTGTGTGTTTGTGTGGTGTGTGTGTGTGTGTGTGTGTGTGTGTGTGTGTGTGTATGTGTGTTGTGTGTGTGTGTGTGTGTGTGTGTGTGTGTGTGTGTGTGTGTGTGTTGTGGTTTGGTGTGTGTGTGTGTGTGTTTGTTTTGGTTGTGTGTGTATGTGTGTTGTGCTGTGTTGTGTTGTGTTGTGTGTGTTGTGTGTGTGTGTGTGTGTATCTGTCTGTATGTGTGTGTATGTGTGCGCACTTTCGTACTCACGCACACACTCACACAAAAGAGAACCACGCAAGCGAAGAACACACACACACACATCCAGTCAATTTTCTCTTCACAAGTATCTGCACATGATCTTTATTCAAAATGACGTCCATATACGTGAGCCACGATGTCATTTCACATGATGACGTAAGATGTCGCCGACAAACGAAACTAACACGTAATAGAACGAGGGAAGAAAAACGTGACGACATATGGAGACAATTATTTGTAACTATCTTTAGTCACCATGGCTCTTTCGCTCGGTGATTGTAGTGTGTGTGCGTGTGTGTGCGCGCGCGCGCGCGCGCGCGTGTGTGTGTGTGCTTGTGGCGCCATTGACTAACAGATAAGTCAGTCACACACAGGACAAATTAATCTTTCACTTTCTTTCTGGCGCGGTGGAGGGGGTGGGGGGGCAGGGAGTGGAGAGAGAAAAAGAACCGTGGGTTATTTCCCTTGCTTCATAACCGGTCTTGCTGGATTAAAGTTCTGTGTGCTCAGCAGTGTCGGCGAAACGTTGACGCGCAGTGGGGGGTGGGGGTGGGGGCGGGGGTGGGGGTGTGTGTGTGTGACAAACATACAAAAGAGGGGGGAAAAAAAATAAAGAAGCAAAAGAAGAAGAAACAGTTACGAAAGAGAAGAAGAAGAAGAAAGAGAAGGAGAAAGAGGAGGAGAAGAAGAGGACGAAGAAGAAGAAGAAATAAAGAGAGAAATACAGATGTGGCGTGAAGAGAAAAGACCAAGCCTTGAACATGAAGACGGAAAGGGAGTCTGCCAACACATCGTTCAGCTCTACACACAAACATTACATGGCGGCTTCTCTGAAGACTTTGTTTCGTGATGTCCCTCCGTGGACGCTGATGGACTTCTTCAAAGAGGTGAACATTTTTAATCACATTTGAAGGTTTTAAACTATGGAAGTTAATTTTTTTTTTTAACTTTGAGTGGAAAGCTTAAAGAGGTGACTTGTTTTTATTGTTTTGTTTTTTTTCATCCTTGACTTGTAGTAGGTATTAACGTGGCGCGGTGGGGTCCCTGCGACGGACCGCGGACTTCGCTGTCTTGACCGGACTGAAAATCTAGCGTGGCCAGGGAACGCGGAAGAAGAAGAAGATATTATTTTTATGAAAATAACAACAAAAGTATCAGGGTTTTTTTTTTTCAAAGTGGAGTCACTGCGTTCGGACAAACCCATATACGCTACACTACATCTGAAAGGCCAGCAGCATGACCCAGCACGCTTCGTCAGGCGTTGCATCTCTCTGTCTCTCTCTGTCTCTGTCTCCCTCTATACAGTGCAGTGGAGTGATGGCCTAGAGGTAAGGCGTCCGCCTAGGAAGCGAGAGAATCTGAGCGTGCTGGTTCGAATCACAGCTCAGCCGCCGATATTTTCTCCCCCTCCACTAGACCTTGAGTGGTGGTCTGGACGCTAGTCAATCGGATGAGACGATAAACCGAGGTCCCATGTGCAGCATGCACTTAGCTCAGGTAAAAAGAACCCACGGCAACAAAAGGGTTGTTCCTGGCAAAATTCTGTAGAAAAATCCACTTCGACAGGAAAAACAATAAAACCGCACGCAGGAAAAAAAAAAAAGAAGAATAAAAGAAAAAAAAAAAGAAAAAAAAGTGGCGCTGTAGTATAGAGACGCGCTCTCCCTGGAGAGAGCAGCCCGAATTTCAGACAGAGAAATCTGTTGTGATAAAAAGAAACACACACACACACATATATATATTTGTGTACCTATCCGAGTGGATTTCTTCTATACAATTTTTCCAGAGGGCAACATTCTCGTTGCCATGGGTTATTTTTCCGTGCGCTAAGTGCGTGCTGTACACGGGACCCCGGTTTATTGTCTCATCCGAGTGACTATACGCTCAGTTCGATTTTCGAGTCCAACTTAGCAGAAAGGGCGAGAGCGGGATTGGATCCCAGACTGGACTCTGTGTTGGCATACAAGGGTCTTAACCATTCTGCCACCTTCTAACAACAACGTTAGAGAGAACTCAGAACTCAAAACGTTTTTTTAATTTTTTTATTCAATATTTAAGACATGGCCCGTTCTTCCAATCTGTCCTGAGAGAGAGAGAGAGAGAGAGAGAGAGAGAGAACGTTGTACCCAACATGTGACGTCATAAGTCCACAGCTCATGTTAACTCACTCAGTACGGCCAGTCCTCTCTTCTCCTCTACACAGACACCTCGGATGTCCAGTGGGTGTCTGAATGACCCAACCTTTAGCTTCCGTCGTCAGAATTGTGGTATTCTTTTCAACATTCACCTCTTCAGTATAAGAGCCTTCCGCTTGCAATATTTTGATGATGGTAACTGGGGTGAAACGCTGTTAACGTCGTCTCTTTCGCCGTTCGTATGGAGAGAGTTAATGCAATGTTCTGCATATTAAATTAGCGGCGGAATGTATTGTGACAGTAAGGAATAGTTGAACAGATGTCATTCTGGTCGGGAAAGATCTTTTACAAGTGTAAGTACACGAGCATAAAAATCAGAAATTGTACACGACATTCCCTTTGTTAACACTGAAGAAAGCAAGCTGATTATTTTAATGTACATTTATTCTTCCTTTTTTCTAATTCACAAAAAGGAAACAGACATTCCAAACTGTCAAACAAAACAAAAACAATAATATATACAATGATATATATCATACCTTTCATCATCTCCAGATACTATCATACTACCAAAAACGTATTTCACAACTTAGTGTTCGGTCGATTTATGATTTAGATATTCACAATTCAGTGCTTTAGTTATACTTTACTATCCGAATTCGGGTTCGAGCCTACGTGCGTTATTGCTTCATCATGATTCAAGGGAAGCAACATTCAGCATATGTCGAGGGACAGGACAGACAACTCTTTGTCTAGTTTGGTGCGAGACAAGGGAAGTAATTCCATCGGCACTGAAAACAGCCAGTGTGAATTGACTTCATTGGCGGGGGAGGGGAGGGGTGGGGGACAAACATTTGGATGCTTTTTAATCACGCAAAAACAAACTGGGCTATAATTCATATACACCACAACCACTCCCTCTCAAACACACACACACACACACACTGCGAGTGCGTGCTCTCACATTTCTTGTGTGTGTGTGTGTGTGTGTGCGTGCGTGCGTGCGTGCGGAGGGGTGGGGTGAAGGGTACGTGAGTGGGGCGGAGTGTGTAACTGAGGCATCGCTGTCTTTCATGTGAAGGAACTCATTCTTTTCGTCTCACTGCTCTCAATCAACACTACCCAGCACACGTCACACAATGTATAGATAACATTATCAGTCAATGTGTCACACCACTCTCAAACAGCACTACCCGTTTTCTGCTCAGCACACGTCACACAATGTATAGATAACATTATCAGTCAATGTATCATATTTTCTAGGAATTTATGTACACTATGGGAACATCAAGAATGATAATAACCATCACAAATGTAACATTATCAATCAATGTGTCATATTTTCTAGAAATATGTGTACACAATTGGAACATTAAGAATGATAATAACCATCACAAATGTAACATTATCAATCAATGTGT
>NC_134903.1:12876850-12894350 GCF_041734735.1 Babylonia areolata | reverse complement strand
ACCTGAAACTGTAGGCTTAACATCTGTAAAGGGATGACTTAAAATGGTTCATATGGTACATCAGGTTATGAGACAGCTGCCCAGAGGAAAGCTATTGTAACTGAATTATCCCGACATCTGCAGGGAAAAGACGTTGTAACTGAATTATCAACCTAAAACTACAGGCATGATATCTGTATAGGGCCGACTTCAATTGGATCATATAGAACTTCAGGTTGTCAGGCAACAGCCCAGGGAAACGCCGTTGTAACTGAGTCATCAACCTGAAACAGCAGCTTAATATCTGTATAGGACCGACTCAAAATGGATGGAACGCCGGGTTCTCCGATACCCGTTAAGGGAAGACAGCAAAGACATCACGACCGACATATTAAACTGGAACTGCAGGCTTAATATCTGTATAAGGTGAAGTCGGTGTAAGACTTTTCCTGTTCTCCTCCATCATGCAAAACGTCAGATTTTTTAGACAACTAGTACCTGCCTGTGAAAAGCAAAGGCACCATTGTATTATATTGTACTGTTGGTCAGGCATCTGCTTAGCAAATGTGGTGCAGCGTTTATGGATTTGTCCGAACGCATTGACGCCTCCTTCAGAAACTGAACTGAACGGAACGGAACTGTAATGCATTGCATGGTGTTGTAGTGTTCGGGGCCTCGAACCCTGATCACTGGTGAACACTGGTCCGACGCCTGACCGCTTGTGTCACAGCACCGACTGGGGGAAGGTTCAGACGACGGAAGGAGAGGACTGGGCCCCGCCTTCCTATGCCGAGCCCTAAACACAGCGGATATGCACTGAATTCACCCCCCCCCCGGTCCCCCCCCCCCTTGGACATGACAGGCGATGGGAACTTGGACCTTTAATCGAAGCTAAAACTCTCCTCTGCAGCAGATTCCTAAGAGGCTGGGTCACCCTGGACGGAGGCTACCAGGTGCACCAGGATCCTATCAGGACACTGGAGAGGAGACACCAGACTACCATCTACCGCCTTCGCACAGGACACTGCGGCCTCCGAGCACACCTGAAGAGGATTGGAGTGGCAGCCACATCCCTATGTGATTGCGGCCAGGCTGGCCAGACCCCATCCCATATTCTCCAAGACTGCCCCCTGTATGAGAAGATGCGGCAGCAGTCCTGGCGTGGGGGTGCTGGATGGACCTCAGCACCAAGCTCTGGGGGACCGTACCCGATCTTCGCCGGACGTCCGAGTTTGTGGCATCCCTCGGACTTCGACCCTGACTGAGTAGCTGTCGAACGCCAAAGAAAGAAAGAAAGGAACCTTATATGTATATAATGTATATTAGCTTCTGTTCTTCAGGTGCCAGCTGCATTGCTTGGTTCTAACTTTTTGACAGTTACACGTGACTAAATGCCTGCGTTGACCGAACTACGCCATTGGTCAGTTCCATACTACACACAGTTAGTAGCGGGTTACGACCATACTAGGCTCTTCCGTCCGAGCAATGCAACTGGCTCCAGGGCCAGTTTGTTTTTCTCCGAATGTTGTTCGCAGTGAAGCGGTTCGAGTGAGGTGTGGTACTGTGTAGGTTTGGGGGTGATGTTGCGGAGAAGGGGTACAGGTGGACAGGTGGGGATAGGTGTCAGATGGTTTCATTTTTACGTCGTACGAATGCGAAATGAGTGAACTGGTTCTTGCAACGTTTTAACCTACACACAGAATACAGAATACTTTATGATCTCAACAGGAGAAATTCATATGTGGTGTAAAACAGAAAAAAAAACCACAAGAAAATCAGTCATTCAGCATGTATACAGATAAACCGTAATATTAAGATGTAAACCTAGGGCAAACCATCATTACAATCAATAATCACAGTGGACAACAATAAGAGAAACCCTTAAAAAGTAATTTAGAGTAAATTATACACACTATAAAGGTCATACACACATGCAGTCATAATCACAGCTAAAGGATAGACATTACAGTATACTAAAAATAGACATGGACATATAATAGCAGTGTGCAATTTATGGTATTTTGAGTTGGGACGTCATAGTCCACGCATATACACTCTGGCATTCATTTACAATCATACAACCGTTATTTACCGTTACTGACAATGGAATAAAGCTGCATTTGGTTCTGTTTGTTTTGAATTTTGGAACACATACATTTCAACATTATTGTGTGTGGTAAAAAAAAACCAAAAAAAACAACAAACCAACACCTGACGGGTGATCATCCCTGAAATGGCTCTTTTGGGGTCGGCTGGGCCATAAGAAACATGGTTTAATTTGATTTGAGATGTTGTCGATATTGGAGAGGGGGGGGGGAGAATGTGTGGGGGAAAGGTGGAGAGAAAAAGAGAGGAGGAGGTGAGAAAGGAGGGAAGAGAGAGAGGGGGGGTGGGGTGGGAGTGAGAGAATGGCACACACACACAGAGAGAGAGAGAGAGAGAGAGAGAGAGAGAGAGAGAGAGAGAGAGAGAGAGATGAGTGGGAGACACTTTCAATATAATTCAACCGAAGCATTTATGAACAAAACAAAATGAAAACCTTCGACAAGTTGAACATCCTAAATGGACTACAGTGACAAACAAAATCTAACGTACTGCTCTTCGTTTTCTTCTCTCCCTCTCTCTCTCTCTCCCTGTCGATTTTTTTTAACAAAGCTATGCGTTCCAAGTCATCCCCGCTTTGAGCGACTGGATGTCAATTTCACAGAAGACAGCGCAAGCAATTTCAGAAATCTTTCGCTTGATCGCTTTGTACGGCTCGCCATGCTTTCCCGACACACATGGCAATGGGCGATCCTTTTCCAATTCCTCAGAGTTTGCGGAGAAGAAGAAGAAGAAGAAAAGAAAAGGTTCAACCTTTCACTTCATAAACCTCATAATCATAGTTGTGTACTTCTTGTTGTTGTGTTTTTTCCATTATTGGTCGATCAAACACTCAGTGGCTCTGCGTTTCAGAGACGGGAAACGATACCACAATAGGTAAAATATGATATAAACGGTATATGTGATACTTATATAGCGCCTATTCTCGGTCAGAGACCCAACTTCTAAGCGCTTTAAAGAGAGTCTGCCTAACTCGGTAGAGCTGCCTTTGGGTGCTCATCATTCGTTTTTTTTACATCATTCAGCGCGAACACACACACACACACACACACACACTGGGTGTTTAAATCACCTTGTGTAAAGAAAAAAAAAAAAAAAAAAAGAACACACACACACACATGTAGGCAGCCATACTCCCGTTTTCGGGGATGTGCATACTGACCTCCACCAGCTCCAGTTTGTTGGTCAGGTAGTTGGGTACCAGGACCACACATGACAGTATGTACACCAGCAACGTCACAATCTGCAAATGGGAGAGACTTTATTTTAACCCATTCAACCTGTATGTACACCAGCAACGTCACAATCTGCACATGGGAGATAACTTATTCGACCCCAATCAACCTGTATGTACACCAAGCAACGTCACAATCTGCACATGGGAGATAACTTATTTGAACCCATTCAACCTGTATGTACACCAAAAACGTCACAATATGCACATGGGAGATAACTTATTTTAACCCATTCAACCTGTATGTACACCAGCAACGTCACAATATGCATATGGGAGATAACTTATTTGAACCCATTCAACCTGTATGTACACCAGCAACGTCACAATCTGCACATGGGAGATAACTTATTTGAACCCATTCAACCTGTATGCACACCAAGCAACGTCACAATATGCACATGGGAGATAACTTATTTGAACCCATTCAACCTGTATGTACACCAGCAACGTCACAATCTGCACATGGGAGATAACTTATTTGAACCCATTCAACCTGTATGTACACCAAGCAACGTCACAATATGCACATGGGAGATAACTTATTTGAACCCATTCAACCTGTATGTACACCAAGCAACGTCACAATATGCATATGGGCGATAACTTATTTGAACCCATTCAACCTGTATGCACACCAAGCAACGTCACAATATGCACATGGGAGATAACTTATTTGAACCCATTCAACCTGTATGTACACCAGCAACGTCACAATCTGCACATGGGAGATAACTTATTTGAACCCATTCAACCTGTATGTACACCAGAAACGTCACAATCTGCACATGGGAGATAACTTATTTGAACCCATTCAACCTGTATGTACACCAGAAACGTCACCCCCCCCCAGCTCCCCTCACCCTGCCCCCCCTCCTGTCTATCTCTCCCCTCCACCCACCCCCCTCTCCTCACCCTGCCCACCCCCTCTTTCTCCACTCCCCCCACCCTCTCCTCACCCTGCCCCCCCTCTCTCCCCTCCCTCCACCCTAGCTCCCCTCACTCTGCCCCCCCCTCCTCTTTCTCCCCTCCCCCCACCCTCTCCTCACCCTGACCCCCCCTCTCTCTCCTCCCCCCAGCTCCACTCACCCTCCCCCTCCCTCTCTCCCCTCCCCCATCCTCTCCTCACCTTGCCCCCCCTCTCTCCCCTCCACCCACCCCCCTCTCCTCACCCTGACCCCCCTCTTTCTCCACTCCCGCACACCCTCTCCTCACCCTGCCTCCCCTCTCTCCCCTCCATCCACCCTCACCTCAACCTGACCCCCCTCCTCTCTATTTCTCCCCTTCACCCACCCCCCTCTCCTTACCCTGCCTCCCCCCCACCCACCCACCCTCGCTCTCTCCTCACCCCCCCGACCGCCGCCCCCCTCACCTTGGCCTGACGGATCCTCCTCTCGTTGGCAGCGTGGCCCCGGCTGGTGGACCTCATCTGGATGAATCGCACGGCGGCCAGGGACACCCCGATCCAGATGGAGATGGTGTGGGTGGTGGCCACGAAGTTGATCATCACCAGCATGTACACCATCCACCCGTAAGAGAAGCGCTCTGGGTGCGAGAACGGGGTGGTGGGCGGGCAGTAGAAGTTGCCCACGAAGGGAACGTACGGCAGCATGGTCAGGATGTCGGAGACGGCCAGCCACATGAGGAGGATGTTGGTAGGGGTCCGCATGTCTTTCCGCATCAGGATGGTGACGTTGAAGAAGTTGGTCGCCACCCCGAACACGCAGACCACGATGCTTGCGTAGCCATGGAAACCCTGGAACCACAGCTGGAAAGTCATCAGACTGCCCGTCAGTCCGGCTGGGTCGTCGGTCAGGAGATGTGGCTGGAGGTGGTCATGGCTGTGGTTGTGGTTGTTGTGGTGGTGAAGGTGCTGCTCCAAGAGTCGCCTGGCGTCTTCGGTGTCTGAGAGGTTCTCCATGCCGCTGGCGTTGATGTTGTTGTTGTAGTAGTTGTTGTAGTTGTAGTAGTAGTTGTTCCTGATGCCGGATGCAGCAGCAGCAGCAGCAGCGGCGGCGGTGGTGGTAGTGTCGTCCGGAAAAATCATCTCCATGGCTGCCTTCACTGGTGGACTTCTGCAGGAAGAAAAGAAAAATCATTTTTTCATTTTTTTCATTAGTTTTTTTGTTTGTTTTTTGTTTGTTTGTTTTTTCCAGTTACTTGGAATATTGAAAGCACATGCGACGGGCGCAATAGCCGAGTGGTTCAAGCGTTGGACTTTCAATCTGAGGGTCCCGGGTTTGAATCTCGGTAACGACGTCTGGTGGGTAAAGGGTGGAGATTTTTTTTCCGATCTCCCAGGTCAACATAATATATGTGCAGACCTGCTTGTGCCTGAACTCCCTTCGTGTGTATACTGCAAGCAAAAGATCAAATGCGCACGTTAGAGATCCTGTAATCCATGTCAACGTTCGGTGGGTTAGGGAAACAAGGGGAACCCAGCATACGCATCCAAGAAAACGGAGTATGGCTGCCTACCTGGCGCGGTAAAAACGGTGACGCAAGTAGTACTTGGGGGGTTGTAGCCTGTGAATGCAGAAATAGAAAACAAGACAACAACAACAACAACAACAGAAACAACAACTAAAAAAAGTTTTACAAGAAATGACTACGTTTGTGTTGACCCATCTTCCAGTGTCTTATCAAAACAAAACATGACAAGACACGACATGACAGACGAAGACAGGACAAGACAAGACAAGACAAGGCAAGACAGATATGTAAATTTCAAGAATCCCTGTGGGGACGCGGAGGTGGGGGACATGAATGCTACAGAAATATCCGCGCTACAACAGTGATGACAGGATTTTGTTGTTGTTGTAGTTGTTTTTTTGTCTGTTTCTTTGTGGTGGGTCTGTTCTGTCTTTAGCAAACGACCTTAAACACACACACACACACACACACACACTTCAACTTCAGTCGCAATCCCCTCCCCCCCCAATCTCCCCTTTACCCCCCTCCACACACACACGAATCCTCGGTCCCCCGAACAACAGCCCCCTCCTTAAAAAAACAAACAAAACACACACACACACACACAAACTGCATGTGTGTTCAGTTCAATTCCTCAACGAAGTGTCACTGCGTTCGGACAAATCCATATACGCTACATCACATCTGCTACGAAAGGGCTTCTGCGTGCATGGCCGTTTTGAACCACTGCCACGTGGGAGTACGAGTCCCATTTCCGTTTCCGGGGGATGTTTTTGAAGCCACGAAACTGGGTACGTCCGAATAGTGCTACGTGTCGATAGCGCTACGTGTCGTTATCATCACTACGTCCAGTAGCACTACGTGTCGATAGTTCTACCGGTTGAAGTGTTTTCGTCTCAGTAGTGCTATGCGTCATTAGCGCTTCAAATCAAGAGTACTACATGTCAATAGCACTATTTTTTGCTATGCGTCATTACCGCTTCATGTCAAGAGTACTACATGTCAATAGCACTATTTTTGGCCGACTTTCCAGACACCCATTATTAAGGTTTATTCGCGCTGTGTTACTATGGTATGACAGTCATTCGTGTTAAACTATGACCATCAGAACAGCAGAGGAGGTAACAGCTGTCCCGACTATTTGGGCAAGAATATGATTATAGTGGAGCGTGTCTTGCCCAAGTTACACCCCAACTCTCTGGGCCAAGAGGGTGCAAGGACAGTCGGCGTTGGGATGGTCCCCAAAAGGCTAACTAACCCCCCCCCCCCCACACACACACACACACACCCCACCCCCCCCCCCCCCAAGGCTGTAGTACTGAGAGTCGGTGCAATCTTGCCTCCTGGTTTGAGAGTCATAGTCCTTCAAAATGAATTCCTGTTTCAAATGAGAAGCCACTGATCATGCAGCTCTCACTTTATCATTATTATTATCATCATTATTATTATCATCATCATTATTATTATTATTATCATCATTATTATTATTATTATCATCATTATTATTATCATCATCATTATTATCATCATCATTATTATTATTATTATTATCATCATCATCATTATTATTATCATTATTATCATCATCATCATTATTATTACTATCATCATTATCATCATTATTATCATCATTATTATTATCATCATTATTATTATTATCATCATCATCATTATTATCATCATTAGTATTATTATTATCATCATCATTATTATTATCATCATCATTATCATTAATATCATCATCATTATTATCATCATCATTATTATTATCATCATCATCATTATTATCATCATCATTATTATTATCAGCATCATCATTATCATTATTATCATCATCATTATTATTATCAGCATCATCATTATTATTATCATCATCATTATTATTATCATTATCAGCATCATCATTATTATTATTATCATCATCATTATTATTATCATCATCATTATCATTATTATTATTATCATCATTATTATTATCATCATCATTATTATTATTATCATCATTATTATTATCATCATTATTATCATCATCATCATCATTATTATTATTATCATCATCATCATCATTATTATCATCATCATCATTATTATTATCATCATTATTATTATCATCATCATCATTATTATTATTATTATCATCATCATTATTATCATCATTATTATCATCATCATTATTATTATTATCATCCTTATTATTATCAGCATCATTATTATCAGCATCATCAGTATTATCATTATCAGCAGTCGTAGTAGTAGTAGTAGCAGTAGTAGTAGTAGTGGTAAACTGTAAATGACTTCCCATTGCAATGGAGAAACCATTGATCATACAGCTGTTGTATAAGAGAACAGAAAGCGCTACTATGGACGTAACCTACAATTGTCCTACAGCTGTGTACTCCATGCATTGTAATTCGTCGCACGCTGTTCATCTTTCTTTGTGCTACTTTTCTCTCAGGGGAGAGGCAGGGGGTAGGGGGTGGGGGTTGGGGGGGGGGGGATTTCTGAACCTGAGGTTGGAGGAGGAAGAAAAAAAAAATGTATAAGAAACTTTCCATAATACTCCAAGATTGTTATTATCATTATTGTTATTGGGTTTTTGTTGTTGTTTTTGTTTGTTTGTTGTTTTTTTGTTTTTTTTTTTTCAAACCATCTTTTGCGAAAATCAAAGTCAATTGTGTGAAAAGGGGACACTACTGAGACGACACCTTCTGAAGGACATATCGACCTGTGTTAAGGTTCCTGGACTGTGTGATGTGATTAAGGTACAGTCACACGGTGTTCTGAAGAAAAATCTATATCGTGCACGTACACTGACGTACCGCTTTCGACACACGCAACCTGAAAAAAAAATCACACACACACACACGCACACATACATAACATGAACACAAACACACAAAGAAACAAAAACAGGCATTTTGCGGCAAAATAAAGATTGAAAGAGGTATACAATGCAATACAGTGCCATGCAATGAAATGCAATACAACACAACACGATACGATACGGTACGATACGATATGGTGCGATGCTATGCGATACGATATAAAATAATAAAGTTACGACACGATACGATACGATACGATACAATACGATACGATACAAGCAATTCACACCGCACAAAAAACAAGTGGGCATGCGTAACATCACAGCACTTTAAAAGTTTGAACCGATCCACACATGCCTCATTGGCGCACAGACGAATTCAGCGCCTCGTCTGACAAAGTTAGATGACTCAAAAGATGACATAATGACACTGAAAGTAGCTGTAAAAAAAAAAAGTTTAAGTGACATCAAACTTTAAGTGACGTCAAAGTGGTTTTGACGGCGAAGTTTCAACACCGGTTGAAGTGCACGGTCAGACGACGTTTTTTCTGCGACCGTCCACAACGGGAGTGCATCTTGAATGGTGTGATCCGAACAATGGTGTCTGTAGTCTGAGTGGTGAACGGAATCGTTGTGAAATAGTGCGAGGGATCGAGAGAGAGATGGGCAGACAGAAGAAACATGAACGAACAAAACTTTGCAGTGTGGATAGGAGTGCGGGGGAGGGGTGGTGGTGGAGGGGGGTGGGGGATGGACAGTCAGAACCATGAACCAACAAAACTTTTTTTTTTTTTTTTTTTTCGTTTTAAACAAGGATCGATAGTTTTTAAACTGATCTCTCGAGTGACTCTTGCAACTTAATCAGTATCAGTATCAGTATCAGTAGCTCAAGGAGGCGTCACTGCGTTCGGACAAATCCATATACGCTACACCACATCTGCCAAGCAGATGCCTGACAAGCAGCGTAACCCAACGCACTTAGGTCTTGAGGAAAACAACAACAACAAACTTTTTACCAATGGAATTCTATAGGGCTAGCGCACGCATCGTATCACACCAATGGACAAGTGCGCGTCATACCATCAAAGCATCACATTGTTCCCCGTGAAGATCTGCTGACAGTGGAGGAAAGATTTTTTTGTTTGTTTGTGTGTGTGTGTGTATGTGTGTGTGTGTCTGTGTGTGTTTGTTTGTTTGCTTGTTTTTTCATTTATTTTATTTAAAAATATTTACTTATTTATTTTTTCCTCAATGCCTGGCTAAGCGCGTTGGGTTACGCTGCTGGCGTAAAAACAAAACAAAACAAACAACAACAGCAACAAAAGCCAAAAGAAAAGACTATACACTCAAAAAAACTGAAAGACCTATTATTTTTAGACATTGCCTGTGTCCCGACCTGCCCCTGTGACAACTACAATGACAACGACACTTTCAGTGACTGCTTCGAGAAGGTGTCAAAGTGTGCTTTATTGATCTCTGTACGTCACACCGCATCCATGTGTGTGTGCGTGCGTGTGTGTGTGTGTGTGTGTGTGCGTGTGTGTGTGCGTGCGTGTGTGTGTGTGTGTGTGTGTGTGTGTGTGTGTGTGTGTGTGTGTGTGTGTGTGTGCTGATACGCATGTATTCATTCAAGGATGGGAAGATACGTGAGTTTCAGTTTCAGTAGCTCAAGGAGGCGTCGTGAATACGTGAATGAATTCATACCTGCGTAATGTTTTGCTGTGTAAATCGGAAAAAACCCAAAACAAACCAATTTCACACAGAAGAAATCTGTTGTGACAAAAAGAGAAATACAATACAATACAATACAGTACAGTACAATACAATACAGTACAATACAATACAGTACAGTACCCCTCACTTAAAAAAAAAAAAAAAATCTCACCAGCGGAACCGCCCAGCTCTGGCACCAACACCCCGTCTCCACAAGCACAAAGCCTTCAAAAGACCTGCTGCCGGCACTGACACAGGTGAGGCAACCAAGACAGACAGACAGTCCCCCACACCCAGCTGACCAGCCGACCAAACCAGATGACTGACCATCGACTGGACTGCGCGGACCCACACACACACACACACACACACATATGGACAGCAACTCCCTCGAGTTACTGTCAACACCAACCAATGCTCAGTCCTCTGCCTCACTCGCTCCACCCCCCCTGCCCCCCCCCGACCCTCCCACCACGGCACCCTCCCGCGCCTCCCTCCTAACCTCCCCCCTCCCCACCCCCTTCGTCCAACCACACCTTTTTGTTACGCCCTACAGCACAGCACCCAACATTTTCTTTCGTTCTCTTTATTTCTTAAAAAAAAAAAAATAAAATAAAATAAAATAAAATAAAACCGCGCCTGCGTGCGTGCGAACTTGCGAGACATGCGTGCGTGCCATGTGTCGGCAGCTGTCTTTAAAAAAAAAAAAGATTATTAAAAAAAAAAAAAAGAAAAAAGTTTATTCTTAGTCTTGGATGGATGGAGTCATTGTTCTTCCACCATTCGCTTCATATGTTTTATGTCAACTGGGCCCGAGAGAGGGCAATGTTAGGGAATGGCAGGTTACGTGATGTATCAATGGGAAGAATATAAAAAAAAAAATAAAAAAATAAAAATGAGGGAGGGGTGCGGACGTGGGGGAAAATCGCCTACGGCAGGAGTGAACGGATAGTGTTTCGCACGGCTCATGCAAACACGCACGCGCATACACACACACACACACTCTCTCTCTCTCACTCACTCTCTCTCTCTCTCTGTCATACACACACACACTCTCTCACACACACTCTCTCCCGCTCTCTCTCTCTCTCTCTCACACAAACACTCTCTCTAGCTCTCTCTCTCACACGCCACACTGACACAGACACAAAGACAGACATACAGACAACCCCCCCCCCCCCCTCACACACACACTCTCTCTCACTCTCTCTCTCACACACAATCACACACACACACTCTCCATGTCACACACACACACTCTTTCTCTTTCTCCCTCTCTCTCTCTCACACACACACTCTCTCTCTCCCCCCCCCCACTCTCCCCCCCCCACCCTCTTTGAATAAAACAGTTCGTTCGTTCTTTCGTTCTCTCTGTGTCAAACACACACACACACTTTCTCTCCCTCTAACACACACACACACACACACTCTCTCTCTCTCACATACAAACACACTCTCTCTCACTCTCTGTGTCAAACACACACACACACACACTCTCTGTCACTCGTTCTCTCTTTCTCACTCTCTCTCACACACTCTCTCTTTCTCTCAAACACACACACACACACACTGTCTCTCTCTCTTTCTCTCAAACATACACACACACACACTCTCTCTCTCTCTCACACCACACTGACACAGACACACATACAGACACCCCCCCTCTCACACACACACACACTCTCTCTCTCCCTCACACACACACACACTCTCTCTCTCACACACACACTCTCTCCCCCCGCCCCCACACTCTCTCTCTCTCTCTCTCTCGCACACACACACACTCTCTCCCTCTCACACACACACTCTCTTTCTCTCCCTCACACACACACACACACTCTCTCTCTCTCACACAGATACACACAAAATCTCTCTCTATCTCTCTCTCTCTTCGTTTTTTAATTTTTTATCTTCTTCATCGTGGGATTGTACGTCTGGAGGATGTGGGTCTGGTTTGTTTTCTTTGTTGTGTTGCCATCTCGGAATAGATGATGTTTAACCTGGAACCACACACACACACACACACACACACACACACACAGAGAGAGAGAGAGAGAGAGAGAGAGAGAGAGAGAGAGAGAGAGAGAGAGAGAGAGAGTCATATAACTTGGTGTTTTTCGTCTAATAGCAGGAATAGTATAAAAAGACAGTAGACTAAACACAGGAAAAACCGGACGGAGACCAGACAGTAATTGCACATTTGACTAACATCCCTTCACCAACACCTTCCCCCACCCCCTACCCCACCCTGCCAACCAAGCATCCCTAAACCCGTGCTTTAAATAATACAGGTTCTCTGTCTCTCTATCTCTGTCTGTCTGTCTGTCTGTCTCTCCCTCTCTCAAAAACATGACTAAACATGGTGACAGTTTTGTTCGTATGAGTAACTGTTTAAAAAAAAAGAAAAAAAAAGAAATACAGACATGTGCACAAAGACATAACGCACAAAAACAAACAAACAAAAAAACACACACACACACACACTAACACACACACATGCAGAGAAAGAGGGAGAGAGACAGACAGACAGACGGACAGACACACACACACACACACACAGACTCATACATACACACAAAAGCAAACACACACACACACACACACACACACACACACACACACATTCTGTTCGTCGTATTATTCATGTGATTTTTGTTTTGTTTTTGTTTTTGTCTCAACCAAACAGTTGTTGCCATTACGAAGTATTTGGGCAGTAACCCAAAATTAATGTGTTATCTCTCTCTCTCTCTCTCTCTCTCTCTATATATATATATATATATATACGTTTGTATTAGTTACAGCCTGTCCTTTCTGTCTACCACTGAAATGGTGCGGCTGAGCTCCTCGCAGAAAGCTTCTTTGGAGTCTACGAGGAGCCCAGCCGCACCATTTCAGCAGTAGACAGAAAGGACAGGCTGATCATCCTTGGGGATTTCAATGCCCGCGTCGGCGTGGACTTCACCTCGTAGCCAAAAGTCCTAGGACAGCACGGCACTGGCAAGTGTAACTCCAACGGACTGCTTTTGCTCTCGACTCTGCGCGCGAAAGAGACGACGTTAACAGCGTTTCACCACAGTTACCATCATCAAAATATTGCAAGTGGAAGGCTCTTATACTGAAGAGGTGAATGTTGACAAAAAATACCACAATTCTGACGACGGAAGCTAAAGGTTGGGTCATTCAGACACCCACTGGACATCCGAGGGGTCTGTGTAGTGGAGAAGAGAGGGCTGGCCGTACTGAGTGAGTTAAAAAGCAGATGTGGAGCAGCGCATAAGGTCCAGTCACCTCGCTTTGATGTCTCATCAAAATTGAAAACTGACACTGAAGAACCAACAGAAGTACCAGCCAACCACTCGCACCAATCGCCAGCTCAGTTCAGTTCAATTTTCACAAGAAGGCGTCACTGCACTGCGTTCGAACTGATACATATACGCTACACCGCACCTGCTAAACAGATACCTGACCTGCAGCGTAACACAACGCACTTAGTCAGGACTGGGGGATAAGGCGATTGGGGGGGTGGGGGTGGGGGGGGGGGGTAAATAAATCTATACATATATATGTATTTATTTGTACACACACACACACATATACATGAGTGTGTGTGTGTGTGTGTGTGTGTGTGTGTGTGTGTGTGTGTACAAATAAATAATATAAGATAAATATGTAATCAAATAAACAAATAAATGAATAAATAAATGAATAAATGTTTGAATAGATAAATATATATATATATATATATAAATGCTTTAAAAAAATCAAATACAAATGAATGGATGAATGATCCAATAAATAACTAGATTATGAACAAATAAATGAACAAATGTATTAAAAGACCGATAGATAGATAGACAGATAGATAGATAGAAAGATAACTAATAAACAAATTAATTAATTAAACAAAAACCCTTGAAGTCTAGAACTTACGTGTTCACAGCACGAATTAAGATCATTAGACTCCATCCAACCCGCAGACGAAAGGTACACGCTGTCATGTGAATTTCTTTCTATTTCCATCTTATTTTATTTTTTATTTCTTCTTCTTCTTCTTCTTCTGTATTTCTAGATGCTGAGGTTGCGTCCTGGTTTAAGGCATGAATCATCTTTTGGTCTTGTCAGGATTATGATTTGGTGATAATGATGATGATAGTTATTATGATTATGATTATGATTATGATGATGATAGTGGTGGCGGTGGTGGTGATGATGATGATGATATTCATTATGATTATGATAATGATAATGATGATGATGATGGCGGCGGCGGCGGCGGTGGTGGTGGTGGTGGTGATGATGATGATGATGATGATGATGATGA
Source organism: Babylonia areolata (assembly GCF_041734735.1). NCBI lineage: Eukaryota > Metazoa > Mollusca > Gastropoda > Neogastropoda > Buccinidae > Babylonia > Babylonia areolata. The sequence goes on along the minus strand of NC_134903.1, from coordinate 12,879,743 downwards.
TGATCTCATCATCATCATCATTATGTTGTTGTTAGAGTTGCTGCGCTCAGAGGTGATTTCATCAAGATTTTGCGCCTTATAACTATGATACCGTACTACTACTACTACTACTACTAATGATAATATGGATAATAATAATCATTATTATTATTATTATTATTATTATTATTATTATTACCATTACTTCTACTACTTATTATTACTTATTATTAATTACTACTACTACTACTACTACTACCACCATCATCATATTAATCATCATCATCATTATTATTGTTGATGTTTCTGTTGTTTGTTGCAACTTGACCTTTGCACCCAAGGTTCCCTGTCGTTTCAACCTGCACATTTCACAATACCACCAACTGACACAGAGCAATACCACCAACTGACACAGAGCAATACCACCAACTGACACAGAGCAATACCACCAACTGACACAGAGCAATACCACCAACTGACACTGACACAGAGCAATACCACTGACACAGAGCAATACCACCAACTGACACAGAGCAATACCACCAACTGACACAGAGCAATACCACCAACTGACACTGACACAGAGCAATACCACTGACACAGAGCAATACCACCAACTGACACAGAGCAATACCACTGACACAGAGCAATACCACTGACACAGAGCAATACCACTGACACAGAGCAATACCACCAACTGACACAGAGCAATACCACCAACTGACACTGACACAGAGCAATACCACCAACTGACACAGAGCAAAACCACCAACTGACACAGAGCAATACCACCAACTGACACAGAGCAATACCACCAACTGACACAGAGCAATACCACCAACTGACACTGACACAGAGCAATACCACCAACTGACACTGACACAGAGCAATACCACCAACTGACACAGAGCAATACCACCAACTGACACTGACACAGAGCAATACCACCAACTGACACAGAGCAATACCACCAACTGACACAGAGCAAAACCACCAACTGACACAGAGCAATACCACCAACTGACACAGAGCAATACCACCAACTGACACAGAGCAAAACCACCAACTGACACTGACACAGAGCAAAACCACCAACTGACACAGAGCAATACCACCAACTGACACAGAGCAATACCACCAACTGACACTGACACAGAGCAATACCACCAACTGACACTGACACAGAGCAATACCACTGACACAGAGCAATACCACCAACTGACACAGAGCAATACCACCAACTGACACAGAGCAATACCACCAACTGACACTGACACAGAGCAATACCACCAACTGACACTGACACAGAGCAAAACCACCAACTGACACTGACACAGAGCAATACCACCAACTGACACTGACACAGAGCAATACCACTGACACAGAGCAATACCACCAACTGACACAGAGCAATACCACCAACTGACACAGAGCAAAACCACCAACTGACACTGACACAGAGCAATACCACTGACAGAGCAATACCACCAACTGACACAGAGCAATACCACCAACTGACACAGAGCAATACCACCAACTGACACTGACACAGAGCAATACCACCAACTGACACAGAGCAATACCACCAACTGACACTGACACAGAGCAATACCACCAACTGACACAGAGCAAAACCACCAACTGACAGTGACAGAGCAATACAGCTTCAGCTGTGTATAAATATACAGCCATACAAAATAATCACATGTAGTATATATAATACCAGGTTTATTTCTGACTTAAAGGGAAGCAAAAAAGAAATTAAAAAAAGGGGACAACAACAACAGCAAAAAGCAAAAAAACAACAACAACAACAACGAAAAAAAAACAAATAAAAAAAAACAACAACAACCAAAAAACAAAGTTCATCATCAGCCCACAAAGCTGTTGTTATCATTTTGGTCTTCTGCATTATCTTTTTTTTTAATTAAAAAAAAAATTATACTTGGTAATGAATGTGACATGACTGTCAGTCTGAAACACGCTCCCCCCTCTCTCTCTGTCTCTGTGTGTGTCTCTGTCTCTCTGTCTGTCTGTCTGTCTGTCTGTCCCTCTCTCTCTCTGTGTCTGTCTGTCTGTCTCTTTCTTCTTCACGTGTCTGAGAAAGACGATGTTTAAAATCAGATATCAATCTGCAAACACTTTCGAGAATAAATGTGTGTGTGTGTGTGTGTGTGTGTGTGTGTGTGTGTGTTTGTGTGTGTATGCGCGAGCGCGCGTGTGTGTGTGTGTCTGTGTGTGTGTTTGTATGTGTGTGTGTGTTTGTGCACGCGTTTTGTGTGTGTGTGTGTGTGTGTGTGTGTTTGTGCACGCGCTTTGCGTGTGTGTGTGTGTGTGTGTGTGTGTGTGTGTGTGTGTTTGTGCACGCGCTTTGTGTGTGTGTGTGTGTGTGTGTGTCTGTGTGTGTGTGTGTGTGTGTGTGTTTGTGTACGCGCTTTGTGTGTGTGTGTGTGTTTGTGCACGCGCTTTGTGTGTGTGTGTGTTTGTGTACGCGCTTTGTGTGTGTGTGTGTGTGTGTGTTTGCGTGTATCTGTCTGTCAGTCTGTGATATCAGAGCGCGACTATTCAAGGATTATACAGACCGACAGACAAAGAGAGACGTCATTAGCGTCCGACCAAATGAAATGAAATGAAATCATGACGTCTGTACCTCAGCCGACAGCAAGGGTTGGCGGAGAGGGAGGGGGAAGGGGGAGTGGACAGGAGGGGTAGTGGGTGGAGTGTGTGTGTGTGAGGGGGCGAGGAGGGCGGGGGTGGGGGGGGGGGGCGGGGGGGGGGGGGGGTTGTCGTTATAATGACTCATTAACAGTCTGTGGAACTCAACTCCAGTCTCGAAATCTCCTGCGAAGTCCTGTCTGATCATACACACCACAGACATCATTACTGAGTGAAAGTGGGAGACAGAATACGTATG
>NC_134903.1:12866850-12871850 GCF_041734735.1 Babylonia areolata | reverse complement strand
AAGAAAAACAAATAAAACTGCAGGCAGGAAAAAATAAAAAAAAATGGGTGGCGCTGTAGTGTAGCGACGCGCTTTCCCTGGGGAGAGCAGCCCGAATTTCACACAGAGAAATCTGTTGCGACAAAAAGACAACAACAAAAAACCCTACAAATACGAATACAAATATTATAACGCAATGACACTTTCTTGAGAATGAGAAAACTCTCGATCTCATCAAGTCGTGGAAGGGATGGAAAGAGAGAGATGGACAGAGAATATGAGAGACAGAGAGACAAAGACAGGGAAACAGAGAACAAGAAGAACAACAAAAACTCCAGCCCCCTAGAAAGTGGTCAAAAGTACATAATACTGTGATCACGTTGCGACAACTCGATGTAAAATAATGACAGTATCTGACAATAATGATAGTATTTATATAGTGCTGAATCTTGTGCAGAGACAAATCAAAGCGCTTTCACACCAGTCATTCACACGCATGCATAACTCTAAAACTGAAGAAACTGAAGACAAGGAAGAGGCAGGGGAGGAAGGCTATCTTGTGAAGAAGTGGGTTTTAAGGCTGGACTTGAAAGAGCCAAGTGTGGAGACCTGACGAAGCGAAAGAGGAAGTTCATTCCAAATGCAAGGTCCAGAGACAGAGAAAGAACGGCATCCAACAGTGGAGTATTTGAATCTGGGTATGCGTAAACAGAGTGGATCCGAAGCCGATCGTAGAGAGTGAGATGGAGTGAAGAGGTGAAGGCTGCAACAAAGATAGGAAACGGCAGATTTGTGAATACATTATTATAACATAGAGTGCTATATCTTTTACTTTATTCTGTGTGAGACAGGGAGCCAATGGAGATATTGCAAAATAGGAGTGATGTGCTTAGGTCTTTTCTTTCTGAGGACGAGTCGGGCAGCAGAATTTTGTATGCGCTGACTTAAACCAGTAGGGAAAAAGTGCTTCTTGTGCATTGTAAATTAATTCTAAATTTATTCAATGATGTCAACGAGTCCCTGTCGTATCTTCAGGGCATTAAATATATAAACACAGAGTTTACAAATACTGTAATTTCAACCATTCTTCAGCAAGTAAACATATGATTGACCGTCGGACAGAGACAGATAGAGTGAGAGAAAGACTGAGACAAAAAAGGAGGGAGAGGGGGGCAGAAAAAGAGAGCTTGTGAAAGAGAGAGACAGAGCGACGTGGGGATTGAGATAGAGACTCAGACACAGAAACAGATTCAGAGAGAGAGAGAGACAGACAGACAGACAGAGACGGAGAGAAGTGAGAGAGAGGGAGAGAGAGAGACAGGCAGACAGACAGACAGACACAGACAGAGAGACAGAGAGAGAGAGAGAGAAACAGAGACAGACAGAGAGACATAGAGGCAGAGTTGAGTGTGTGTGTGTGTGTGTGTGGGGGGGGGGGGGTGCGCGTGTGTGTGCGAGAGAGAGAGAGAGAGGGAGGGAGACAGACAGACAGACAGACAGAATGAAAGACAGTGAATGCAAGACATATATACGGAGACAGGAAAGGGACAGAGAAAATGTGAAAGACAGGGACATGAAGACACGAAGAGCAAGGCATACAGAGAGAGAGAGAGAGAGAAAGAGAGAGAAACATAGCCAGTCAGAGACTGAGAGGTGTGAGAGAGAGAGAACAAAAAAAGAGAGAGCGAGGGAGAGAGAGAAAGAGAGAGGGAGAGAGAGGGAGAGAGCCAGTCAGAGACTGAGAGAGTGAGAGAGAGAGAGAAAAAAAAAAGATACAGACAGAGACAGACAGAGATGGAGAGTGGGACATAGACAGACAGACAGACAGACAGAGTGGGACGGAGACAGACAGACAGACAGACAAACAGAGTGGGACGGAGACAGACAGACAGAGTGGGACAGAGACAGACAGAGTGGGACGGAGACAGACAGACAGAGATGGAGAGTGGGACGGAGACAGACACACAGAGTGGGACAGAAACAGACAGACAGACAGAGTGGGACAGAGACAGACAGACAGAGTGGGACGGAGACAGACAGACAGACAGAGACAGACAGAGTGGGACAGAGACAGACAGACAGAGTGGGACGGAGACAGACAGACAGACAGAGACAGACAGAGTGGGACACAGACAGACAGATAGAGAGACAGGGAGAGAGAGACAGACAGAAAGAGAGAAAGAAAGAAGAGAGACAGAGACAGAGAGACAGACAGAGAAACAGAGAGACAGAGAGAGAGAGAGAGAGACAGTGAGAGAGGGAGAGAGATGATTCCTGACACAGAGAGAGAGAGAGGATTCCTGACAGAGACAGAGAGACAGATACAGAGACAGAGACAGAGGATTCCTGACACACACACACACACTGAGAGAGAGAGAGAGAGAGAGAGAGAGAGAGAGAGAGAGAGAGAGAGAGAAAGGGGGCGATTCCCCCCCCCCCCACACACACACACACACAGAGGATTCCTGACAGAGGGAGAGACAGAGACAGAGACAGAGAGACAGATGATTCCTGACAGAGGGAGAGACAGAGACAGAGACAGAGAGACAGATGATTCTTGACAGAGACAAAGATACAGAGAGAGAGATAGAGACAGAGGATTCCTGACGCACAGAGACAGAGGATTCCAAACACACACACACTGAAAGACAGAGAGAGAGAGAGAGAGAGAGAGAGAGAGAGAGAGGGTGCGATTCCTCACACACACACATACATACACAGAGAGAGAGAGAGAGAGAGGGAGGGAGGATTCCTGACAGAGACAGAGACAGAGAGAGGAGTGGTTCCTCAAGTCCTCAGCATACAGAGGGAAGTGACAGTAGAGAGGAGGGAAAGAGTGGTCCCCCTTTCAGCTCAGCGTTTTAAAAGAGAGAGGGGCGGGGGAGGGGGTAGGGGGGTATAGATCTGGATTTGAAGGGCGCTCACTGCATGCGGCTCTCTCTCTCTGTGTCTGTCAAACAATGTCCGTGTCCCTGTCTGTCTGTCTGTCTCTGTCAAACAATGTCCCTGTCTGTCTGTCTGTCTGTCTCTGTCTCTCTCTGTCAAACAATGTCCGTGTCCGTGTCTGTCTGTCTGTCTCTCTCTGTCAAACAATGTCCGTGTCCGTCTGTCTGTCTGTCTCTCTCTGTGTCAAACAATGTCCGTGTCCGTGTCTGTCTGTCTGTCTCTGTCTCTCTCTGTCAAACAATGTCCGTGTCCGTCTGTCTGTCTCTCTCTGTCAAACAATGTCCGTGTCTGTCTGTCTGTCTGTCTCTGACACTCCTTGTACACACACGCCCCTCCCTCCACACACACACACACGAACACACACGCGCGCGCACACACACACACACACACACACACATACACACACACTTACCCCACCTACCCATCCACCCACCAACCCCAACACACACACACACTTACCCCACCTACCCATCCACCCACCAACCCCAACACACACACACACACTTACCCCACCATACCTACCCCCCACCAACCCCAAACACACACACACACACACACACTTACCCCACCTACCACCTAACCCCCCACCCACCCCAAACACACACACACACACTCCTTTCATCCCGTTCGCTCTGGACATTGATTTTCTGTTCGCCACCAGCACCGAGCACCAAACATTGGCCATGAGCAGTTTACCGTGTGAAGAAAGGGGGAAAAAAAACGGGGGGTGAGGACACTGTGACAGAGTAGTGGACCACCTTCAGGCCCCCCACAGGACTCGGCTCTTTTGGAAAATGACACGTGTTTCACAGCTGGAAAGGCTAGAAGAAAGAGTGAGGAGAGAGAGGAGAGATAGAGAGACAAGCTGAGAGAAAGAGTGGGGGTGTGGGTGGGGGGAAGAGAGAGAGAGAGAGACAAACACGCACACACACCCACACACAGACACAGAGAGAGAGAGACAGAGAGAGAGAGAGAAGTGAGAGAGAGAGAGAGAGAGACAGAGACAGAGAGACACAGAAACAGAGAGAAGTGAGAGAGAGAGAGGGAGAGAGAGAGAGACAGGGACACAGAAACAGAGAGAAGTGAGAGAGACAGGGAGAGAGACAGAGAGAGACAGAGACAGAGAGAGAATGTGAGAGAGAGAAGGAGAGAAGTGAGAGAGGGAGAGAGAGACAGAGACAGAGAGACACAGAAACAGAGAGAAGCGAGAGAGAGAGGGAGAGAGAGGAGAGAGAGAGAGAGAGAGAGAGGAGAGAGAGAGAGAGAGAGAGAGAGAGAGAGGAGAGAGAGAGAGGAGAGAAGTGAGAGAGAGAGAGGCAAACAAGATGTGAGAGGGAAAGAGAGAGAGAGAGACTGACAGAGACGGAGAGGGAGAGAGAGAGGAGAGACAGATAGAGACAGGAGAGAGAGAGTGAGGGAGAGAGAGATAGAGAGGCAGACAGAGAGAGACAGACAGAGAGAGGGAGAAACAGACAGACACACAGAGAGACACACAGACGGAGAGAGGGATGACAAATGACAGATGTTTTATTAAGGGTAAAACTGGATAAATTGAACGTTTCTTTACACCATGCCCTCACAACAACAACACACACACAAACACACACACAAACACATACACAAACACACACATACATGTTCCTCCCTACACACACACACACACACACACACACACACACACACACACACACACACACACAGACGCGTCCCTCCCTACACATACACAAACACACACAAACACACATGTTCCTCCATACACACACACACACGCACACACACACACACACACACACACTGATTCTCTTTTCGCCAACCACCAAACATTGCCCATGAGCAGTTTGCCGAGTGAAAATCAACAACAACCACAACAACAACGAAAACCAAAACCAAACCAGAGTGATGACACAGTGACAGGGGAGTGGGAACACCCAGAGGCAGGGGGACTCAACTCTCTGGGGAAATGGACACGTGTTTCATAGCTGGAAACATGATTGAGAGTGCAGAACTCCAATAGGTGAAGAGAAAGGTGGTGGTGGTGGTGGTAGAGGGGCGGGGGGGGGGGGGGGGTAGTGAGA
>NC_134903.1:12859350-12861850 GCF_041734735.1 Babylonia areolata | reverse complement strand
GGGAGGATAATAAGCCTAGAACAGAACAGAACAAAACAGAATAGAATAGAATAGAACAGAATGTTTTTATTGTCATAAACCCTTTCATTCATAAGACACAAGAAAGTTCATGGCATTAACTGGGTGCTCTAAATATACCTACTGGCCTTGGAGCTCACGTCTGTTGTCTTTTTGTTTTTTGGATTTTTTTTAACTTCTTTTTTGACTCACTTGTGTAAAGAAAGTGAGTCTATGTTTTAATCCGGTGTTCGGTTGTCTGTGTGTGTGTGTCCGTGGTAAACTTTAACATTATTTCTCTGCAAATACTTTGTCAGTTGACACCAAATTAGGCATAAAAATAGGAAAAATTCAGTTCTTTCAGTCATCTTGCTTAAAACAATATTGCACCTCTGGGATGGGCACAAAAAAAGAAAAAAAAGAAGCCTAATTATATGCAAACTGCATTTACTGTTATATTTATATTTTTGTATTCTCTAAACTTGGCACTTTGACCTCTTATTCTGACACAACAACAAGAGGAGTCATTATTATCATTTTTTTGTTCAAACAGGAACTTCTTTTGCTAAGCATGGGTTTTTTTTATTTCATTTGCAAACGTTTTGGTGCAGATAGTAAAAAAAAAGGGAAATTATTCTGTAATTAATGCTAGGGGACTTAATTTATCACAAGTGAGTCTTGAAGGCCTTGCCTCTCTTGTTTATATACATTTTACAGCAACATTCTTCAAACAACGACACCAGTAGCAGCAGTAGCTGTGACTGTCTAGCAATACCAGCATCCTCATTTGCACCTTTTTTTCCCCCCCCTGTCGGACTGTGAAACGTGTGCAGGTCACTATTAATGTGACATGTCCTGTTCAGTGCATGTGAACACCACTCACCTGGGTTCAATTCCAATATCCCTCACCGCGCCACAGAGAGCCAGAAAGGGGGTAGGGGATGGCGGGCAGACTGATAGAAATAGAGGGGCAGGGGGGGTAGAGAAAGAGAGAGATAGAGGGGGAGAGAGAGGAGGTAGAAAGAGAGAGAGGAGAGAGAGGTGGAAGAAAGAGAGAAGAGGCACAGAGAGAGTGAGGGGAGATAGATAGATAGATAGATAGAGAGAGAAGAGAGAGAGAGAGAGAGAGAGAGGATGTAGAAAGCTTTTACGCGGATGACCGTTTTTAACCAGCCATGTAGGCAGTCATACTCCGTGTTCGAGGCCGTGCATGCTGGGTATCTTCTTGTTTCCACAACCCACGAAAACGCTGACATGGTTTACAGGATCTTTAACCTGCACATTTGATCTTCTCCTTGCGTCTACACACGAAGGGGGCTTCAGGCACTAGCAGGTCTGCAGATATGTTGACCTGGGATATTGGAAAAATGTCCACCCTTTTACGCACCAGGCGCCGTTACCGAGATTCGAACTCGGGACCCTCAGATTGAAAGTCCAACGCTTCAACCACTCGGCTGTTGGCCTGTCCATGGCATACCGAAGTGGGAAAAACGCAGAGAATAAATTAGCAAAAAAAACCCAAAACAAACAAAACAAAACAAAAAAAAAGAAAGAAAAAAAGAGAGAATCTTTTCATATGTTCAATCTCTGAGGAAGCAAGAAAGAGATATTTAGTAAATATATTACCGAAAAAAAAAAGATTAAAATTCCGTTTCTTATTATTTACTTGTACAATCAAACGATTGTTGACTCATCTAAAGACATTCCTGAAAATCATAATGGATGCTTTCTTCTTTAACTCGACAGACAAGGTGCGCATCTCTTGAGTCAACGTGCTTACGTTTTGTTTTTTTTTTTTTTTTTGGGGGGGGGGGGGGGGGGGGGGGGGGGGGGTTAATAGTTTTTTTTGTTTTTTGTTGTTTTTTTTTTTTTTTTTTTTGGGGGGGGTTGTTCTTGTTTTTTTCACTCACTTCCGGCATGCATACGTTGTACAATACTGTATCTCTTGTATTCTTCTTTTGTCTTTCTTTTCTTTTCTGTCTCAAAATACATGTCTTATGTATGTCTTAACCAAACACTTAGTGTTGCAATCGTAAACTTTTTTTTTTTTTTAAAGCAATAAAAAAAAAAGAAAAAAAAGAGGACGTCTTCGTCTTCTTCGTCCGTGGGCTGCAACTCCAACGTTCACTCGTATGCACACGCATGGGCTTTTACGTGTATGACCGTTTTTACCCTACCATGTAGGCAGCCATACTGAGTTTTCGGGGGTGTGCATGCTGGTTATGTTCTTGTTTTCATGACCCACCGAAGGCTGTTATGGATAAGAGGATCTTTAACGTGTGTATTTGATTTTCTGCTTGCGTATACACACGAAGGGGGTTCTGCACATATGTTGACCTGGGAGATCGTAAAAAACCCCAAAAAACTCCACCTTTTACCCACCAGGCGCCGTTACCGAGATTCCAACCCGGGACCCTCAGATTGAAAGTCCAACGCTTTAACCACTCGACTATTGCGCCCGTCAAAAGTACGATTCCAAATTGACAAACAATGAAGAGTGGTA
>NC_134903.1:12846850-12856850 GCF_041734735.1 Babylonia areolata | reverse complement strand
CTGTATCCTGTTTACTCCACACCTTGTAGAAACTGTTTAAAACACACACACACACACACACAGAGAAACAGACACACACACACATACACACACACACGCACATACAGACACACACACACATACAGACACACACATACGCACATACACACACACGCACATACACACACACGCACGCACGCACACACACACACACACACACACGAATCAGTTCGCTAATCATGATAATGAAATCCGATAATGAATAAACCCTAGCTTTGGCCCACACGGTGACACACGCAAGGCAGAATCCACGACACTCTTTTTAACAGGTGTTAGGAAACTGCGTCTTTTGATTAATAACTGGCGTCTGAGACTGTCTGTGTGTGTGGTAGACGATCACGACACAGTTAACTGATATATCTCGTCACGTAATAATTGAGAAGTACGCTTGTTGTCCACAGGCGCACGCACACACACACACACACACACACACACACACACACAGGAAGCGTGTTTGCGTGACTGATTATGTATATTGGTTACGTATCCTCTTTGTGTGTGTGTGTGTGTGTGTGTGCGATCAAAGATTGTTGTTCACACCCCCTATACAGAACACAACGTCAGCCTGTGACGCACATATGTGTCAAAAATCTCCTACAATGACGCAGATTCGTTTGTCGCTGTTGCTGCTGCTGTGAAAAAAATGTAGGTTGTCTATTGAGAGACGAAGTAAACATCCATAGCTCTGCTAATCAAATTATAGTGTCTAGAGGCTTGCCGACCACCAGGGCCATCTCAAGACTACAGAGGAGGAGGAGGAGGAGGAATTTTGTTTAATGTCCCGTAACACATATCGGTGTTTGAAGACATTTTGTTAATGTATTTATGAATACATTTGAGTATTATCCGTTAGAAGGGGGTGGGAGATGTGAATGAATGGAGAGTTTGTGGAAACTGGGCAAATGAGGGTGAAATCTGAAAAAAAAATAATCTAAATATAATTACAGGAAATTCTTTAAAGGACTTCGTAAAAGAGAAGTCGTTAAACTGACAAGCGAAACAACTGATAATGAATGCAACAAGTCAAAAACATCAACGTTCTCAGTCACTTGTGAAGACACACTTTCGTGTACATAAGGTTTCATCAAGTTACAGTCAAGAATTATATGCTTAATTGTCAGGTTACTAAAGCATACGCACTTGACATTAGAACAATACTTGGTCCGTAATAAATTAGATAATAATCGCCAGAGCAAACAGCTCAGATAGTGTCAAGGCTTGCTTGAAAAAGAAAAGAAAAAGAAAAGAAAGGGGAATGGACTGGGAAGGCAGAAAAAGGAGACAACAGTGAATGGAAAAAAAAAGGCAGGAACAAAGAGAGTGATAGAAAAGAGGAAATTTCTAGCACAGAATTTCCAGAAGGCGGGAATGCTATGTATACTGAAAGACCCTAGGCATCCCCACGGGGGACTGCACTGGCTGCTCATTACTCACGGGATAGATTACAAAACTAGCTGCCTTGTGTTTTCTTGTCTTAAACCAAACTGCACCAACACACACGTGTGACAAAATTTCGATCTATATTCTCTGTAGATCTTTACATGACAAAACAAAATACACCATGTGGACAGACAATAAAAGAAAACAAAACAAGGGAAAACAAGAGAGGCAAGGCCTTCAAGGCTCACTTGTGATAAATTAAGTCCCCTAGCATTAATTACAGAGTAATTTCCCTTTTTTACTATCTGCACCAAAACGTTTGCAAAATAAATAAAAATTCCATGCTTAGCAAAAGAAGTTCCTGTTTGAACAAAAAATGATAATAATGACTCCTCTTGTTGTTGTGTCAGAATAAGAGGTCAGAGTGCCAAGTTTAGAGAATACAAAAAATATAAATATAACAGTAAATGCAGTTTGCATATAATTAGGCTTCTTTTTTAAAAAAAATTTGTGCCCATCCCAGAGGTGCAATATTGTTTTAAACAAGATGACTGGAAAGAACTGAATTTTTCCTATTTTTATGCCAAATTTGGTGTCAACTGACAAAGTATTTGCAGAGAAAATGTCAATGTCAAAGTTTACCACGGACACACAGACACACGGACACACACACACACACAGACAACCGAACACCGGGTTAAAACATAGACTCACTTTGTTTACACAAGTGAGTCAAAAATCAACTGAACGGCGCTGTCCGACTGCCCTACAGAGGAACTGTTGCGACAAAAAAAGTAATGCAATGCAATATAATACAATGCAATGCAAAAAAATATAAAACGACACAAATACAACACAATACAATACGATACAGTGTAAAGTAATACAAAGCAATGCAATACAAGGCAATGCAATGCATGCGTAACAAATACAATAAACACAAAACAAACACGATACAAACACAATATAACACAATGGAATTCAATACAACATAACGCAAAGGAATATGATAAAATATAATACGATACAATGCCATGCAACGCAATGCAACAGAATGCAACGCAGCACAATACAATACGGTTCAACACGACGCGACGCGATGCAATACAATACAATACAACACAACACAACGCAACGCAACACAACGCAAAGCAACGCAACACAACGCAAACGCAATGCAACACAACGCAACGCAACACGACGCAAAGCAACGCAACGCAAAACACAACGCAACGCAACACAACACAACACAACGCACTACAATACAAACTTGAAACAAAATGAACCAACTTCAAAGCCTGAACAACCTTTATGCACACACACAGAGCCACAAACACCACATCAGAAAACACATGACCTGTCTGGTTTATCCTTGCACACGACGTTATAACGAGGTAACTACCAGGTGAAGCAATCTAAAGCTTCGTATGTACCAACATAACTATGTAGAAAACAGAGAACGCACAAGTCATTTCAGCGTTATGACCATAACGATGCAGCCATTCACAAAATGTGATTAAAACCAATGGCGCTTTGATGACTTAAATGATGAGCGTGTGTGTGTATAGGGGTGGGGGCTGGGGTGTGTGTGTGTGTTTTTTGTGATTGTTGAGACAGACAGACAGACAGACAGACAGACAGATAGAAACAAAGAGACAAAGAGAAAAACTGTGAAACTGTTCCTTTGTTTGTTTGTTTTTACTTATTTTCTAATGTGTTCTTTTTCCTCGGAATTGTTCGCAACTTTTTTAATTAAAAAAAAAAAAAATTCAGCTACGTTCGGAGCATAAAAAAAGAATTTCAAAAAGGTTAACCAAAAAGTAATGTGCTCGGTGACTTGTACACAACAAATGAATGAATGAATGAATGAATGATTGATTGATTTTTTTCTTCTAAATACCTGAACTGTCCAATGACACTACCACAACGTTTCTGTTCGTGGCTTAAAGGTACTTGTTTGTCGAGCTGACAAAACATCTTCCTTGAAAAACAAAAACAAAAAACCGGAAGCGACCAGCATCTCCGACAGGACCACCAGGAAGCAGGCACACTGTTTACATTGATCTGGTCGCCAGGTGACCGGGGAGTTTGTTTTTAGTCGGTTCACTCCCATTCCCACTCCACCTAACCCAAACAGATAAACATACATAGAAAAACAAATAGATAAAATAGATAGATAGATAGACAGATAGACACCTACCTACCTACCTACATGAATGGTTGGATGGATGGATGGATGGGTAGATAGATAGATTGTAGAGAAATGGATGGATAGATAGATAGATAGATAGATAGACACCTACCTACCTACCTACCTACCTACATACATACATACATGAATGGATGGATGGATGGATGGGTAGATAGATAGATAGATAGATAGACACCTACCTACCTACCTACATACATACATGAATGGATGGATGGATGGATGGATGGGTAGATAGAATGAATGAATGAATGAATGAATGAATGAATGAATGAATCAATCAATCAAAAACTTGCATTCTTCCATCTTTTGATCCCTTTCAGTTTGCCTACAGAGCCAACAGATTAGTTGCAGATGCCATTAGCATAGGTCTCTACCACGTTCTCAGACATCTTGAAAATCCTCACACACACACACACACACGTCCCCACAACATTCAACACACACACACAACCCTCCCACCGCACCCCCCCCCAACACACACACACACGTCCACCCAACATTCAACACACACACACACACACACACACACACACACACACACACACGCACGCTGTCAAGGCTGCTGTTGGCCGGAAGCACGTCATTCTTCATGTGTGACCGATGTGGCAATGCCTTGACCTAGCCACATCTTTCGTGTTCACACACACACAACAACAACAACAACAACAACAACGACGACGACATTAACAACAACAAAAAACCGCACGCAGACATTCACTCCCCCTCTTCCCCCGTCACACGCACACTCGCACGCACGCACACACACACACACAAACAACCAAAAAAACGCAGAAACAAAAAAACGCACGCACACACACATTCACTCCTTCTCTTTCTTCTTCTTCTCCGCCTCCTCCTCCTCTTTCTCATTATCACTATTATCGTTACCATCATCATCATCATCATCATCATTATCATTACTTGCTGCTGTTGTACCGTTTTAAGTATTATCGTTCGGTGCGTTGCACAGCCCGGAGGCCATTCAATAATAAGACGATTGACTGCCATACCCTGCCGCATCCCCTACCCAAACCAACCCCCTTTGTTCAGCAGTGGAAGCCAAGCTGTACGGCACCCTGGAGGAGCTGCGACGGACGGCAGCCTTCATCGAGGACACCGGGCTGCTCATCTAACGGGAGGCGAACGAGGAAGAAGAATCCCCTACCCCAACCAACCCATTTGTTAAAAAAAAAAAAAAAAAAAAAAAAAGAGAGAGGGAGAAAGAAAAAAAGGGGGCGTGGAGGGGGGAGGTTAAGGTGTGGGGTTCGGGCGGGGGGGGGGAGGTTAAGGTGTGGGGGTGGGGGCGTGGAGGGGGGAGGTTAAGGTGTGGGGGTGGGGGCGTGGAGGGGGGAGGTTAAGGTGTGGGGGTTGGGGCGTGGAGGGGGGAGGTTAAGGTGTGGGGTGGGGGCGTGGAGGGGGGAGGTTAAGGTGTGGGGTGGGGGCGTGGAGGGGGGAGGTTAAGGTGTGGGGGTTGAGGCGTGGAGGGGGGGGGGAGGTTAAGGTGTGGGGGTGGGGGCGTGGAGGGGGGAGGTTAAGGTGTGGGGGTGGGGGCGTGGAGGTTAAGGTGTGGGGTGGGGGCGTGGAGGGGGGGGAGGTTAAGGTGTGGGGGTGGGGGCGTGGAGGGGGGGGAGGTTAAGGTGTGGGGTGGGGGCGTGGAGGGGGGGGGGAGGTTAAGGTGTGGGGGTGGGGGGCGCGGAGGGGGGGCAGGTTAAGGTGTTGGGGGGGGGGGGGGGAGAGGATAGAAAGAAGAAGAAAAAAAAACTTCAGAAGCAAGAGAAACAGATTTCGGACAAAGGTAATCATCCTTAACATCAATCGCTTCTCACCACATGTTCTCCACGCTGCATGGATACCTCGTCTTCCAGTCTCCACCCCCCCACCCCCTCCTCCACCTCTCCGCCCGTCAAAACAGATGAGGGGAAGGGGGGGGTGAGAGAGGGGGTGTGTGTGTGTGAAGGGGGGTCGAGGGGTTAATGTCCCTCGGAAAGTTAAGGGGAAGTAGGAGTGTAGGGGGTGGTGGGTTAGGGGGGGGGGGTAAGAACATTATGTTGTCCCCCCCCTCCCCCACCCCCCCAAAAAAAACAACAACGGTGTTCTGTTGATGGCACCACCAGACCAGATACTACTGTTTAATGCACTGCTGTTGAAAGATGTTCGTCAGGGTTTTTTGGGGGGGAGTGAGTATGCACCACGTGACTTTATGGGAGTCAGGAAAAAGAAAAATGAAAAAGAAAAAAAAATTGCTAGACGTTTTGCTTGTTTTCTTGGCTGTCTTGTTGATTGGTTGGTTGGTTGGATTGGTTGGGTGGTTGTTTGGGTAGCTGGTTGGGTGGGTGGTTGGTTGGTTGGGTGGTTGGTTGGTGGGTGGGTGGTTCGTTGGTTGGTTGGGTGGTTAGTTGGGTGGGTGATTGGTTGGTTGGGTGGTTGGTTGGTTGGGTGGTTCGTTCGTTGGTTGTTTGGTTGGGTGGTTGGTTGGTGGGTGGGTGGTTCGTTGGTTGGTTGGGTGGTTAGTTGGGTGGGTGATTGGTTGGTTGGGTGGCTGGGTGGGTGGTTGGTTGGTCGGTTGGGTAATTGGTTGGTTGGTTGTGTGGTTCGTTGGTTGGGTGGTTCGGTGATTGATTGGTTGGTTGGTTGGTTATCTGGTTATCTTTCTGGTTGGTTGGTTGATTGGATTGTTGGTTGGTTGGTTGTCTGGCTATCTAACTGATTAGTTGTCTGGTTAATTTGTCGGTTTGGCTGGCTGTTTGATTGGTCAGTTGTTGTTTTTTTGTTGTTGCTTGGTTGGGTAACTGGATGGATGGTTGGGTGGTTGTCTTCCTGGCATGTTGGTTGGGTGGTTGTCTTCCTGGCATGCTGGTTGGCTGGTTGTCTTCCTGGCATGTTGGTTGGGTGGTTGTCTTCCTGGCATGTTGGTTGGCTGGTTGTCTTCCTGGCATGCTGGTTGGGTGGTTGTCTTCCTGGCATGTTGGTTGGGTGGTTGTCTTCCTGGCATGTTGGTTGTCTTCCTGGCATGCTGGTTGGGTGGTTGTCTTCCTGGCATGTTGGTTGGGTGGTTGTCTTCCTGGCATGCTGGTTGTCTTCCTCGCAAGTTGGTTGGGTGGTTGTCTTCCTGGCATGTTGGTTGGCTGGTTGTCTTCCTGGCATGCTGGTTGTCTTCCTGGCATGTTGGTTGGGTGGTTGTCTTCCTGGCATGTTGGTTGGCTGGTTGGCTATTGATTTTTGGCTGTCTGATGTGTCTGGCTGGTTGCTGGTGTTGTTGTTTTTCAGAAGAAAGAAGAAACAACGTCTTTTTCATGGAAACGGAAAGAGGAGAACAACAAGAAGCTAATACCTCATCACATGCCCAGCTGGGTAAAAAAACCAAAATGACTACCTCTTTGGCTTAATTTGACGGCATCGTTTGGCAAAAACCCACGGCTTTGTCCGTAAGAACGTCTGCAGACATGGCATTAAATATGATCCACTCCAGGCTAGGTCATTAAACACCAGAGAAGTCAGGTCAGTAAAAGCCAAACTGTCATAACGTGGACAGTGTTTTTAATGACATGGTTTACACAAAGGACACACAGAAAAAAAGAGAAACACACACACACACAAACACGAATGCGCCTACACACACACACACACACACACACACACACACACACACACACACACACACATACTCACGCACACACACATACTCACGCACACACACACACACGCACACACACATACTCACGCACACACACATACTCACGCACACACACATACTCACGCACACACACGCACACACACTCACACACGCACTCACACACACACACACACGAGTAGGTTTCCCATCAGCACAAGTATAAGGGAAAATGAATATTACATTCACGTAATTTCTAAACAAACGCTTGTAATGATTTTTTGATTATTGAAATCAGAATCTATGTGCTAGATAATTTGCGCAGTGCTGACAACATGTATAAAACAGTGTAAATACACATTGATGAGATAATCAGGTTGTTTTTGTTGGGTCCGAAACGGAACCGATAGAGTCAAGGTTTTATCTCTGAGAGCCTTTTTTTTTTTTTTGTATTAATGCCAACTGGCACAGAATTCAATTAGTCTGAAAATGAGCAGTGCTTTATACGTTTCTGTTATGGGTAAAATGAACAGTATCAATATGCACAGTATTTTACCAAATACCACGGAAGCAACAACATTAAAATAAAACGAAAACTAGAAAGCACAAGACATACAGAGAGACAGGTAGAGAGACAGATGAATAACTAGACAGACAGATACACAACAGATAGACTGAAAGATGAATAGACAGACAGTGAGATAGATGTATAGATATGTCAATAGAGAAACGTGAAGGAAAAGAGGGAAAGAAAGATATATTATTGGAAATAACAAAATAAAGAAGGGAGGTGGCGTAGAGAGAGACAGAGAGAGAAGAGAGAGAGACAGAGAAAGAGAGAGAGAGAACTAAGAACGTTTGTTAGTTTAAGGGGAGAGACAGACAGACAGACAGACAAACAGACAGACAGAATGACAGGCAGAGAGATAGAGAGACAGAGACAGACAACTCAGAACTCAACGTATTTTTTTATTCGAGAGAGAGAGAGAGGGAGAGAGAGACAGAGAGAGAGAGAGAGAGAGAGCAAAACGTTTTTTAGTCAAGGAGAGAGAGAGAGGCAGAGAGAGAGACAGAGAACTCAGAACTCAAAACGTTTTTTTTTTTTTTAATTCAAGGAGAGAGAGACAGAGAGAGACTGACAGACAGACAGACAGAAAGACAGACAGGCAGAGAGAGAGACAGAGACAGACAACTCAGAACTCAAAACGTTTTTTTTTTAATTCAAGGAGAGTGAGTGAGAGAGAGAGAGAGAGAGAGAGAGAGAACTCAGAACGTTTTTTAGTCAAGGAGAGAGAGAGAGACAGACAGAGACAGAGACAGACTGACAGACAGACAGACAGAAAGACAGACAGGCAGAGAGAGAGAGAGACAGAGACAGGCAACTCAGAACTCAAAACGTATTTTCATTCAAGGAGAGAGAGAGAGAGAGAGAGAGAGAGAGAGAGAGAGAGAGAGAGAGAGAGAGAGAGAGAGAGAGAGAGAGAGAGAGAACAAGAACAAAACTTTAATCTCCAGGCCTCCGGCCCCTAGAAACAGGTCAAAAGTACACAATATGGTGATCACTCAACCACAACAAAATGTAAAATACGTACTAACGTAACCTGTAGAACAAAAGTGCTTATCGTGCATTGTGAATTAATTCTAACTTTCATCATTGTTGTCACAGAATTCGTGTCGTATCTTCAGGGCATTAAATATATAAACGCATAGTTTACGAATATTGTAAACAGAACCATTCTTCATCAAGTGAACATACGACTGACCTTCAGAGTTCAGATGTTTTTGCCGCAGGTCATTGTAAAGGACACAATTGTTTATAAAATGGTTTTCATCTTCGATTACATTACAACGTTTACATGCGTAATTTGAATTACATTTGAATGTTCTTCTAAAAAAATGATCCATTTATTGGGAGCAAACCAAGCCGTAATTTTACTAAACAGTCCCTAAAACACTTTTTATCCACATATTCAAAATAAGAGAGAGAGAGAGAGAGAGAGAGAGAGAGAGAGAGAGAGAGAGAGAACTCAGAACATTTTTTTAGTCAAGGAGACACACACACACACACACACACACACACACACAGAGCGAGAGAGAGAGAGAGACAGACAGACAGACAGCCAGACACAGAGAGCAGGGTGGGGTGGGACAACATCGGAGAGTTAGAGAGCGTGTCATATTTCAGTTATCAATAATCCTCAAGCTGTTTGAAACAAGTAGAAATAAAAAAATCAAAAAATCATTCCATTGCCCTTTCATCATAAATCACATTATGGAAGCGATAATGATTATGTCATCTGACCTTCACCACCACCCCTGCCCCCTTCATCTGGATTTGTGTGGGGGGGAGGGGGAGGGGTTGGCGAAGGGGTGTGGGGATGTGGAGGGTATGTGTGTGGGTGGCGGGGGGGTGGCGAAGGAGTGTGGAGGGTATGTGTGTGGTTGGCGAAGGGGGGTGGGGGTGTGGAGGGTATGTGTGTGGGGGGCGGGGGGTTGGCGAAGGGGGGTGGAGGTGTGGAGGGTATGTGTGGGGGGGGGGGAGGGTACGGGGGGGGGGTGGTGAGTAGGGGACATAAAACCAAAACGAACAACAACAACAACAACAACAACAACATGAAAATGTAATTACCTTTTATTTTGCTCCAGCCGTATCGACCCACGGTGATTTATCTTTCGCTGGGTCAAAACCGCACAGGCAGACATATGAGCCAAGGGCGATCACTGTTTCCCCAAGGAACATCCATCACCCATATTGCCCA
>NC_134903.1:12804350-12841850 GCF_041734735.1 Babylonia areolata | reverse complement strand
AGAGTGGGAATCGCTATATACTTACAGTGGTCGACTATGCCACTAGGTACCCGGAGGCAGTTCCATTGAAAGGCATTGAGGCAGAGCGGGTGGCGGAGGCATTGTTCGAGATCTGGTCACGTGTAGGGATACCCTCTGAAGTTCTGACGGATCGGGGTACGCAATTTACCAGTGAGGTGATGAGACAGGTGAATTGCCTACTCTCAATCCGGGGTTTGACCACGACGCCGTATCATGCTCAGTGCAACGGACTGGTCGAAAGGTTCAACGGCACACTCAAGTCCATGCTAAAGAAATTGTGCCAGGAGCAACCAAGACAGTGGGACCGTTTTCTTCCAGCGCTTCTGTTTGCATACCGGGAGGCTCCCCAGGAGAGTTTGGGATTTTCCCCCTTTGAGCTCCTGTACGGCCGTACAGTGAGAGGGCCTCTTGCAGTGCTCAGGCAAGCTTGGACTGATGAGGAGGCAACCGAGGAAGTCAAAACCACTGCCCAGTATGTTGTCGATCTCCGAAACCGTCTTGAGGAGACTTGTGCTTTGGCTCGGGACAATCTGGGGAAGTCATCGAGTCGTTACGCTCGGTATTTTTACCGCAAGGCGAAGCCGCGTACTTTCAAGCCAGGGGACCAAGTTCTGCTGTTGTTGTCGGCCAAGCACAATAAACTGCAGGTAAGCTGGCAAGGGCCATACACCGTAGTAGAGAGGGTTGGCGAGGCTGATTACCGGATTGAGGTGGAAGGGCAGTTGAGGCTGTATCATGCCAATCTGTTGAAGCAGTACTTGGAGAGGGCAGGAGAGCCGAAACCAGTTTCCGCCGTTCATGTTGCAGTTGTGATGGATGAGGAGGTTTCCCAGAAATCAACTCAAAAACTTCCGCTATGTCCACTGGAGGCTGAAGAAAGTACTGGAGATGTCTGCTATGGTCCAACTCTAACAGCTGCGCAGAGAAGCCAAGCTGCTCAAGTGATTGAGAAGCGAGCTCGAGTTGTGACTGATCTTCCGCTGAAAACTGACTTAGGCGAATGCGAGTTACTTCTCAGGGAGGCTACTCCAGTCAGGGTTAAACAGTATCCTCTACCTCATGCCAAACAGGCTGTTGTCCGGAAGGAGGTGCAGGATATGGTGAAGCTGGGAGTCATTGAACCAGCTTGCTCTCCCTACAACTCGCCTATCGTATTGGTAGCAAAAAAGGATGGAAAGGTCCAGTTTTGCGTGGACTATCGAAAGTTGGATGGGGTGACGGAGTTCGATGCGGAACCCCTCCCTGACCCAGAATTTCTTTTCTGTCGTCTGAGCAAATCTAAGTATCTGTCCAAGATAGATTTGTCCAAGGGGTACTGGCAAGTACCAGTGAAGGTTGAGGACAGACCCAAAACTGCTTTTTCCACTCCTTTGGGACAATTCCAGTGGACTGTCATGCCGTTTGGTCTCCAAAATGCAGTGGCTGTTTTTAGTCGGGTGATGAGGCGACTTTTGGGACCTTTGGGCCATGACGATGTGCAGAATTTCATGGATGATGTCATTGTGGCCACTGACACTTGGGAGCAACATGTACAGGCTCTTGAAGCTTTGTTCGGCAGGTTGGACGAGGCAAACTTGTCGGTGCGTCCTTCAAAGTGTTTCATTGGGTTCGAGGAGCTCGAGTTCTTGGGACATGTGGTAGGACAGGGCAGAATGCGACCTACCGAGGACAAAGTTGCCAAGATAAGAGATGCTTCCAGACCAGCTACAAAGAAAGAAGTTCGTTCGTTCCTGGGATTGTCGGGTTACTATAGGAGGTTCGTGCCGAATTTTTCCACTTTGGCCGCTCCTTTGTCTGATTTGACCAAGAAAGGAAAGCCGAATCAAGTTCAGTGGACTGAGAGTTGCGAGAAGGCTTTTCGGACTCTCAAAGAACGTCTCTGCTGTGAACCAGTTGTCCGCCTGGCTGATCCGGAGGCTCCTTTTATCCTGTGGACTGATGCATCCAACGAAGGTCTGGGAGCTGTTCTGTTGCAGGAAGGCGACGGACTGTGGCAACCTGTGCACTACGCCAGTCGGAAACTGACCTCAGCCGAGCGAAACTATGCAACAGTGGAACAGGAGTGTTTGGCTGTTGTATGGGCGGTCGAAAAGTTCGAGCCATACCTGTATGGTCGACACTTTGTGTTGCAGACTGATCATCAGCCACTGGCTTTTCTGCACAAAGCCAAGCATTCAAACAGTCGCCTGATGAGGTGGGCTTTGTTGTTGCAGCCATACTCTTTTACGGTGCAAGTGATTCCTGGAAAGGAGAACGTTGGGGCTGATTTTTTAAGTCGGGTGTTCTAATTGCTGTTCATAACCTGTTGAATTGCTGTGTGGAATGAAACGGATGTTTCATCATAAGCAAGGGGGAATTGTCACATGTCAGTGTATGTCGGCAGGTTGGGAAAAGGTCGGATGGAAGATCCGATAATTGAGTTTTACATAGGGGCGTCAAGTAGGTTCTGATCTATAATTGTAGAGTGGAACCATGTTTGTTGTGTGGTTCCGTCTTCCCTGCTGGGAGAGTTCATTGCGGGAGGGGCTTCCGGTTTTGAACTTCGAGAGAGAGAGAGACACTTCTCTTCCTTGGATCGCGAGAGTCCAAAGCTTGTGTTGCTAGTCAGAGGCAACGTTTTCTTTTCTATTGTCGGATTTAGTGCTGTAAAAGTTGGTTTCATGTTGATTTGTTGTTGGAGATTCTTGTGGGTTTTGTGCTGTACTGGAGTGATTTTGCTGTTGTGCGAAGTGCCTTGTTATCGAACAGGACTTTTGTTTTTCTAGTTCGGGAGTTCGTCATTTATGTTTATAGTACAAGCCATCCAGGGATTGCCTGAAAATCTTGGGTTAAGCTGAGTGCTAATCTCGTATTATTGTTGACTGGTCTAGAGTGGGCCAAGTCAGGGGACTGCTGAATCAATGTAGTCGAAATTCCTTCTTCTGGAGTGTTAGATCCAGGATTGTAGTCGACTGTTAGTTTCCCAGTACAAGTTATGGTTGCTGGAGTGCGGGTCGACAGGTTACTGGTTTGGAGCCAGTTCAGTTGCTGACGTTTAAAGTCGTGACTTCTGCTGAGTCCAGTAGTGGATCTGTAGATAATCTCACCAGATAGCCTGATCTGTGTGACTGTTTGGCCGTGGATCTGATGCGGTCTGATCTGATGACCTGGTGTGACTGTGGCCGGAGGGCGGACTGTGTTAACCCTACTTACGGACAACCAGGGACGACGTGGGAGGCTGTTTCGCTGACTGGAGAGGACGGGACCTGCATGTGTACTTCACCTCGACAACCGTGCGCCGCATCGTGAAGATGAGTCCTGTGATTTTACCCCCCGGACATTAACTAAACTAGTCGGCAATGATGAGTGCGGCCGTGAGTCGCTAGACTTTTATTTGTTTTATGAATGTTGGGAAAAGGGGAGAGTTAAAAGAAAAGAAATGATTTAATAAATGTTCTAAAGATTAAAATTTGGTGTGGTCACCCTTTTTGAAAGGTGTTTGTATGAATGTTGTCTTGTTACACGTTTCCATTTAGTACTGGATAAGTAAAATTAATACAGGTTAGGTAAACCACCCCTAAAATTGTTAGGACAATTTTGCATAAGCTCTTTTGTATAAACCAATACCCCTAGACTATTGTTGTATTAAGAGAGTTTGTGACACTCTCTCTCTCTCACACACCCACCACCCACAAATACACCATCCACCCACCCACATACACACACACAAATACACCATCCACCCACCCATCCAAACCCCCCCCCCCCACACACACACACACACAAACATACACAAACACCCCCACCTCCCTACCGTCCTCCCCCTCCGCCCTCCCCCCTCCTCCACACACCTTCTCCCCCACCCCCCTCACCCACAAATATGAAAGAGAGATCCATCACTATCACGGTGACACAAGCGTGGCCAGGCAGGGGAGTAAGGGGTGGGTGTGGGAGTAGGGGTGTGTGTGTAGGGGTGAGGGGGTGGTGTAGGGGGGTGATGGGGTTTTGGGGGGTTGGGGAGGGGGGGGGGTGGGGGGGGGGGTCATGGAGAGCCGTGTTGATGATCACAGCGTGATTATCCACTCGGATTTCCTTCTTGCACAGCCTTCTTCAGCCACGCGGAAATTGAGTCATCACACCTTATTTCCTCGCCAGGGGAGCGGAGGAGGGAGAGAAAGTGGAGGGAACTCTTGTTATTCATTGGGGGAGGGGTGGGGGGGGGGTCTTAGAAGTTTGGGGGATGGGGGTGGGGGTGGAGGGGTGGGGGTGTTGTTTTTTGGGTGTTTTTTTTTCCTTCTTCTTGTTCTCTCTACCTTTGTTTTTCTTGATTTCTCTCTCACTTTATAGGTCTCGCTCACTCTCTCTTCTCTCTCTTTGTTTCTAAGGTGTTATTGAAATACTGAAATCACTAAAAAAAAAAAAAAAAAAAAAAAAAAAAAAAAAAAAAAAAAGCTTAAGTCTGTTGATTACTGTTTGTTTTGGAAAATGTTCGATACACAGATTGAACCTATACTTACATATGCAGCCGAAGTTTGGGGACTAAAGGTAAATTCACAGATGGAAAAAGTACATACTTATGCAATTAAGCGTTTTTTTAAATGTGCCAATTCATTCATCCAACACAATGTTATATGGGGAAACGGGTAGATATCCTTTGTATATAAGAACGTTTGTAAAATGCATTAAATATGGGTTGAAATTATTGAAACTTTCACAATCACGTTTACCCAGACAGGCTTACGAGATGATGCTGTTACAAATGGAATTAGGAAAAGAAAACTGGACTTATAGTGTAAAAAAAGGTTTTGTTTGAACACGGTTTTGGAATTGTGTGGATGTATCAGGAAGTGGGAAATGAACAGCAGTTTACATCAGAATTTAGAGACAGACTGATTTGTTCTTTTAAACAAAATTGGCATTCTGATATGGAAAGCAAAGAGAAATATAGTTGGTTTTTCTCATTCAAAAGTATATTTCATACTGAAAAATATCTAACAGTTATCACAGATAAGTGGCACAGGTTAAATTATGCAAGATTTCGGCTACGGACATTTGGTTTCAATGCAAATAAATTGTGGTTTCAATCTGCAGCAGCCACAGAATCGCCATGTCCTTTGTGTGCATCTAGTGTAGATGACGAAAAACATTTTTTGTTTCATTGTAAATTATACGATAAAGTAAGAGAAAAATGTACATTTTTTGAATCTCATCTAGCTAAAAGACATGACGGTTTCTTCTGTTTTATCGTCTGAAGATGAATATATCATACAGTCAGTAGCTAAATTTATCTCAGAAGCACAAAAAATAAGGCATAATCACAATGATCAGAACATACCAGAGTAAATGAGGAGGATATCCATATGTAAATTTTATTTTCTTGTGTTAATTTGGTAAGGTAGATAATTGATATATTGAACTATATCACTGCTAGAATGGGTGGTCGAGTTTGTATGATTAGTTCTCTCTCTCTCTCTCTCTCTCTCTCTCTGTGTGTGTGTGTGTGTGTGTGTGTGTGTGTGTGTGTGTGTGTGTGTGTGTGTGTGTGTGTGTGTATTGTGTGTGTTCCGCTTGTTTAATGTATCGTGAGAGAGTGATATTTAGAGATTTTTTTTTCTGTTTGTTTGTTGATGAAACGCTGTTAAGCAGAATGTTGCTTTGCACTTAAGGGGATTTAAGAATTAATCCCCGTCACCCCCTTGTCAATAGACCCTTACAGGTAATGACAATAAAAATGTCAAAGCGTCAAAAGCGTCTCTCTCTTTGTTTATCTGTGTTTCTATCTTTTTTTGTTTCTCTCTCTCTCTCTGGATTTCTCACTCTCTCTCTTGGTTTCTCTCTGTTTTTTTCTCTCTCTGTCTTTGTTTCTCTCTATTTTTTCAACCTGTCTTTGTTTCTCTCTCTGTTTTTTTCTCTCTCTGTGTGTGGATCTCTCTCTTCTGTAGATCTCTCTCTCTCTCTGTGGATCTCTCTGTGTGGATGTGTTTGAATTCTCTCTCTCTCTCTCTGGATCTCTCTCTCTCTGGATATATATATATATATCTGGATCTCTCTCTCTGGATCTCTCTTGATCTTTCTCTTTTTCTTCTGTCTCTCTGTCCCCCTCTCTCCCCCTCCTCGTGTGTGCGTGTGTGCGTGTGTCTTTGTGAAAGCCAACGTCAAATTTCTGTTTCATAATAGAACAGCAAGTGTGTGTGTGTGTGTGTGTGTGTGTGTGTGTGTGTGTGTGTGTGTGAGAGAGAGAGAGAGAGAGAGAGAGAGAGAGAGAGAGAGAGAGAGTGAGTGTGTGTGAAAGTCTGTCAAAATTTTATTTCATGATAGAACAGCAAGTGTGTGTGTGTGTGTGTCGGTGGGTCGGAGGGGGGGTGGGGGTGGGGGGGGCGTGTATGTGCGTGTGTCTGTGTCTTTGTGTATCTCTCTGTGTGTGAGTGTGTGCGTCGGTGTGGACAGCATTTTTTTCCCCCCCAGATGATAGATGGGGAAGTCACAAAGAGACTAATAACCTTGTAGCTATATTAACCCATCCTGGCTTAGGGCTTAATGCGACAGACGCTGCGGTTCCTTCCGCTATGTTCACAGACGTTGTCAGCCAGGCCCGACAGAACCACGCACAGACACCTGCAAAGTCGGTCAGGAAATTGGAACACCACTTCCAAGAACGCGTCCGTGACGTAGACGATGTTCACATTTGTGGTCTCGTGTCATCACCCATACCACACCGAGCATTGAGTAGGAACCGCCATGACTTTGAGATAATACTAGTACTAATAGTGGAGTGATGGCCCAGCGGTAACGCGTCCGCCTAGGAAGCGAGAGAATCTGAGCGCGCTGGTTCGAATCACGGCTCAGCCGCAGATACTTTCTCCCCCTCCATTAGACCTTGAGTGGTGGTCTGGACGCTAGTCATTCGGATGAGACGATAAACCGAGGTCCCGTGTGCAGCATGCACTTAGCGCACGTAAAAGAACCCACGACAACAAAAGGATTGTTCCTGGCAAAATTCTGCAGAAAAATCCACTTCGATAGGAAAAACAACTAAAACTACACGCAGGGAAAAAAAAACAACAAAAAAATGGGTGGCGCTGTAGTGTAGCGACGCGCTCTCCCTGGGGAGAGCAGCCCGAATTTCACACAGAGAAATATGTTGTGATAAAAAGAAATACAAATACAAATAGTACTAATACTAAGAATGATAACAATGATAGTGATAAGAATGATAGTAATGATAGTATTGGTAATGATAACAATGACACTGATACTACTACTACTACTACTAGCAGCAGCAACAACAGCAACAACAACAACTACAATAATAATAATAATACTAATAATGATTAGTATCAATACAATTAATATAATACTTCTAATGGTATACTACAACTACTACTACTACTACTAACAACAATACTACTACTACTACTACTACAACGGTATGATAGTCAGTCGTTTTCGACTATTACCATCAGAACAGCAGAAGAGGTAACTGCTGTCCCGACTATTTGAGATAGAATTTGATTATAGTGGAGAGTGCCCTACTACTACTAATGATAATAACAATAACAATCACACACTGACGTGACACTGATTGAGTTCGAACCCTCGCGTCCTCGGAATTGTCAGTTCGCCTAGATAAACCACTTCGACCCCAGCGGTTCCCATCTCTGTCACTGATTACCAACAAAAAAGACTCCTCTCTAATTTGGACCTCGGCGAGAACACATCCAGGCTGATTCTTCAACATCAGCAAGAACATGCTAATTCTCACAAACATCAACCTCCGCAGTTTATAATTATTTTTTCGTCAAAGGTTATTATCAAATATCCCCCTCAATACCGCCCCGCTACCGATAGCATCAATTGCTCTCAACGATATCGTCGTTCTATTTTGCCATCAACAAAAAAAGGTTTCCTCTGCTTGTAGTGTCAGCAACGCAACAGTTTTCTAATAAAAAAAAGAAGTTCCAGAACAACAGTGGCAAATGAAATTGATTGAATGAATTAATCACGCGACTGTCAACAAGCCGTAAAGCCGTAACAGTGTTGGTGGACGGACAAATCCGTATCGCCAACGGCGAATTTCATCACAGCCATGTTTGTTTGTGTTTCGCCTTTCCCCATCTCTCTCTCTCTCTCTCTCTGTGTGTGTGTGTGTGTGTGTGTGTGTGTGTGTGTGTGTGTGTGTGTGTGTGTGTGTGTGTGTGGTGTGGTGTTGTGTTGTGTTTTTCTTACCTCGTCTGCAATGTGTGCTTCACATCAATTAAGGGAATTAACTGCGTTCCTACGAGGCAGTGAAAACGACGGGAGGGAGGGTGGAGGAGGGAAGGGAGGGTGGTGATGGGTGCGCGGGGAGTGTGTGTGTGGGGGGGTGGAGGTGGGGAGATGGTGATGATGATAGCGGTGGTCTTGTTGAACGTGGCACAGTGTGGGTTGAATTGAAGGGGTGGGGGTGACTGACAGCTTGAGATGAAACTGATCACGGGGGGGGGGGGGGGGGGGAGGGGGGGGGAGGGGGTAGGAGGAGGAGGAGGAGGAGAAGTAGTAGTAGTAGCAGCAGTAACAGTAGTAGTAGCAGGCATGTGGTATCCGTAGTTAGGAAACGTGTGGT
Source organism: Babylonia areolata (assembly GCF_041734735.1). Taxonomy (NCBI): domain Eukaryota; kingdom Metazoa; phylum Mollusca; class Gastropoda; order Neogastropoda; family Buccinidae; genus Babylonia; species Babylonia areolata. The sequence continues at coordinate 12,833,248 of NC_134903.1, read as the reverse complement.
AGTAGTAGAGGTAGAAGCATTGGCGAAAAAGCATAGAAGAGTACGGGAAGTTAAGTGTCGTTCTATCCAACCATTTGAAAAAGTAAAACAAAACAAAAAACCAAAACCTAACGCACCTAATATTACAAAGATTATATCAATAAACAACAGCCAACAAATTGCACACACAAAAGAACAACAACAATATCATCATCATCATCAGATTGACCATCCAAATACCAATTCTATCTGCTTCTATTTCGTCCCTTAAAATAATCATTCGGAAACCATTAATGTCTGCACATATTTTGGATTTACAGGCGTTTTGATAATTTATTTTCTTTTTTTCTGTATATCCACTGCCTCTGAGACGTATTTTGCAACTGAGAGAGAGAGAGAGAGAGAGAGAGAGAGAGAGAGAGAGAGAGAGACTTATTGAGAGGGATCGAGAGAGAGAGAGAGAGAGAGAGAGAGAGAGAGAGAGAGAAATGACAAATGTTTTATTGAGGGTAAAATGGATAAGCTGGAAGCTTCTTCACACCATGCCCTCACACACGCATACACACACACACACACACACACACACACAGACAGACAGACAGACAGATGGACATTATCGTTATAATTATTTTCAGTCACGAGCAGGTTGGTCATACAAGGAGAAATTCCATACACACGTCACAACATGCACTGAGCAGAAGCCAGTCCAGCGGCGTTTAGTCAGACCTTGAGGGAAAATACAATGAAATAAATGAAGACAGAAAAATACAAATAATAAGGATATAAAAAATATAAATAAAAAAAAAGAAGAAGAAGAAATAGTCAAGCCAGTGTAAATGACCAGACAGCTGCTAATCCACGTCAGTCTTTACGCAAGTCAATGCGTGTGACGACATTTAACGAGCGACTGTCTGGCACCTTTTTGTTCTTTTTTGATGTGCTCCTTGCAAAACAGAAAACCTGCTGAACACAAAGTTTGGAACGTCAAATGATTTTCTATAATTATCGGGAGGGAACTGATTAATTCACTCAGTACGGCCAGTCCTCTCTTCTCCTCTACACATGATTAACTCACTCAGTACGGCCAGTCCTCTCTTCTCCTCTACACAGACCCGTCGGATGTCCAGTGGGTGTCTGAATGACCCAAGCTTTAGCTTCCGTCGTCAGAATTGTGGTATTCTTTGTCAACATTCACGTCTTCAGTATAAGAGCCTTCCGCTTGCAATATTTTGATGATGGTAATTAGGGTGAAACGCTGTTAACGTCGTCTCTTTCGCCGTTCGTATGGAGAGAGTTAAACTTATATATGTTTAACTGGCGCTTGCTAGGTGAATGTGTCATTTTCCTGCTTTAAAAAAAAGAGAAGAGAAAAATGAAAGAAAAAGAAAGGAAAAAAAAGGAGAGGAAAAAAAAGAGAACATCTTTCCTAGGTTCGGAAGGATTGTTACCAGTCTGTGTGTTGTGATGGTTAAACACACAGACACAGTCATACACAGACATACACAGACACACACACAAAGAGAAACAGACACAGACACAGAGAAAGACAGACAGACAGAGAGAGACAGAGACAGACAGATGGAGGTACTTCACCTCCCATCTTGTGGCAGAAAACTTCACATTCCTAAAGAATCCCGCCCGGCCTTGTGTATCCAACAACAGCGAAACACACACGTCATTAATTAAACCTCTGAATATTTCGCACATCAAAACGTTGTCCTCTGAATATTTCGCACATCAAAAAGTTGTCCTTTCAAAACAAACGGTCAACTTCTTCTTATTCTTCGTTCGTGGGGTGCAACTCCCACGTTCATTCGTTTGTACACGAGTGGGCTTTTACGTGTATGACCGTTTTTACCCCGCCATGTAGGCAGCCATACCCCGTTTTCGGGGGGCGGGGGCGAGGGCGGGGGTGCATGCTGGGTACGCTCTTGTTTCCATAACCCACCGAACGCTGACATGGATTACAGGATCTTTAACGTGCGTGTTCGATCTTCTGCTTGTGTATACACACTAAGGGGGTTCAGGCACAAGCATGTCTGCACATATGTTGACCTGGAAGATCGGAAAAATCTCCACCCTTTACCCACCAGGCACCGTTATCGAGATTCGAACCCGGGACCCTCAGATTATAAGTCCAACGCTTTAACTATTTGGCTATTACGCCCGTCGTGTCCCTAACAAATGGTTTGTCCACAAATGATGGGGCGATGATTTATTCATTCAATTTATTCTTTTAAGAGACACGGTAGTACAAAAACGTATGAAATAAACTTGAAGTTTATGGCTTTCTGTGACATGGTATGCAAAGATATTGGACTAAACATGTCAAAAAAGGTCATTTTGTGCAATTTGTCGTGACGGTTTCCATGGAAACGAATCCAAAATGGCCGACAAAAAAAGGTTATAACTTCGGTACCTTTATAGATATGTTATTTCTGTTTGTTTTATCTGATTTATTTGTATTTGTTCTTTATTATAGTGCAGTGGTATTTTGGATTTTGAATAAATACATTTTTGTTGTTGCTGTTGTTGTTGAAATGAGTATAATTCCTTGACATCACTTTTTTCAAATGAGTGTATATTCATTCTTTTACTAGTACTATACAAACCACTGCACTATAATAAAGATGAATACATAAAGAAATAAAGTACTAAGTTTGAACATGCTATCTTTTAAAGTTTTTGAGCATTAGCATTTTGAAAAATGGTATTACGAGGACAAAACACAAAACTGAGAAAACAGGAAAAGAAAGAGATGTGCTTATACTCACACGAAATCACACATGTTGATGCTGTTTAAAGCTTTATTTAAGTGAATATAGTACCCAGGTGAAACGGACTATAAAGATTAGATGTTGAAGAAGCAAATTATGCGAAAAAACGAAAATCACAAAAAATCATGATTTTGGTCAAAATTTCACTACCGTGTCTGGCCTTAGGAATGAAAGCAGATGCACATGACTGAAATCGGTCGTTTTCTTATTCATCGATCACAGATCATCTTTGTTTCGTCATTTTCTTCTGTGATGATAACGCTGCCAGAATTAATGTGGCGATATTGCATTGATCCAGTTTTGGGAATTACGGTCACAATGCCAACCTGAGTTTGTATTTGTATTTGTATTTCTTTTTATCACAACAGATTTCTCTGTGTGAAATTCGGGCTGCTCTCCCCAGGGAGAGCGCGTCGCTACACTTCAGCGCCAACCAGTTTTTTGTATTTTTTCCTGTCTGCAGTTTTATTTGTTTTTCTTATTGAAGTGGATTTTTCTTCAGAATTTTGTCAGGGACAAACCCTTTGTTGCCGTGGGTTCTTTTACGTGCGCTAAGTGCATGCTGCACACGGGACCTCGGTTTATCGTCTTATCCGAATGACTGGCGTCCAGACCACCACTCAAGGTCTAGTGGAGGGGGAGAAAATATCGGTGGCTGAGCCGTGATTCGAACCAGCGTGCTCAGATTCTGTCGCTTCCTACGCGGACGCGTTACCTCTAGGCCATCACTCCAGGGAGGTTTGCTGAGCGATTTTTTTCCCACTGATGCCACAAAAACCAAAACGTGTCACACTTCACAATATCCACAAACTGATCTGAAACCCAAGTTTCAGGCCATACAAAAAGAATTCCTCGCAAGCGGAACTGGATTTATCGCGTGCTGATGATGGACTCCTCTGGATTCGTCCAGCACAAAAGGACTCCCCTCTGTCTGTCACGGGAAACAAGAAAGAGGGAACGTTTCTCTGCAGGATTCCACACACACGTGGTGATGGTGATGACGATGATGATGATGATGATAATGATATGGATACTTATACAGCGCCTACCCTTGTCCAGAGACCAAGCTCTAAGCGCTTTACAAGCACGGAGTCATTTGCTCAACAGGCTGCCTACCTGGGTGGAGCCCAGCTGTCTTTGGGCGCTCATCATTCGTTTCCTGTGTCATTCAATCAGGTTTCAGTCACACACACACACACACACACACACACACACTCTCTCACTCATTCACTCACACAGACGTGTAACGTTTCAGGTGTGTGACCGTTTTTGCACATTACCCCCACTACACCGTTTTCATGGTTGTGCATGCTCAGTATGTTCTTGTTTCCGTACACACACACCGAACGTTGACATGGATTACAGGATCTTTAACGTGCGCATTTGACCTTCTACTTGTGTATACACAAGAATGGAGTTGAGGCACCAGCAGGCCTGTGCATCTGTTGACCTGGGAGAGCGGAAACATGTTCACCCTTTACCCACCAGGTACCGGTGCGACGAGGGATTAGAACTCAGGAAACTGGGGCGAGAATCGAACGCTCTGACCAGTCAGACACCGCACCTGAACAGGTAACATAGTCTGATTGATTGATTGATGTGGATACTTATATAGCGCCTATCCTCGGTCAGAGACCAAGCTCTAAGCGCTTTACATACACGGGGACATTTGCACCACAGGCTGCCTACCTGGGTAGAGCCGACTGACGGCTGCCACTGGGCGCTCATCATTTGTTTGCTGTGTCATTCAATCAAATTTCAGACGCACACACATACACACTCAGACAGACATGTAACATTTTACGTGTATGACCGTTTGTTTGTTTTTTATTTACCCCGCCATGTAGGCAGCTATACTCCGTTATAATCAGCCATACTGATTCTCAATTCAAGGGGGGGAAAAAGAATCAAAGTTTTGAAAATGTTCTAATGGGGCAGTCTTGGTTGGTTTTCAGGTCCGGCTAAAAAACTTGGAATTCTCTGCCTGTTGCTCTCAAACAAACAACTCATCTATCTACCTTTAAAGCAAATATTAAAACTTATCTCTTTAAAAAGACTTGTCATAATTCAAATAGTGCTGTTGCCCCAGACTCATGGCAATATGAGTGTGTGTGTGATGGGTGAGTAGAGAGAATGGGGATGGTGGTGGTGTGGTTCGAAAGGGAGAATGACCTGATTTTTACCCCTTTTATCTTTTCTATCCAAAACTTTATTTTGCAATTTCTACAAAATCTATGGCATGCAGATTACAATTATGCTCCTTTTTACATGTATGTATTCTAAGTGAAAAATGCTGTTATTTCAGCCGTTTAATCATGTGTGTCTGTGTGTGTTTTTATGTAAGTGTTAGAGTGTAACAGTTGTAGTTTTGAGATTGTTACTTTGTGAGCTTTATGCATTGTGTTTTTATGATATTAATGATTCTGTTTTATGTTTCTACTACATTTTATATGCTTTCTTGTTTCACTTTAGGTTTCTGGATTGTAAAGCGCTTAGAGCTTGATTATGCTTGTATTACAGCGCTATATAAAAATAAAATTTTATTATTATGATAAAGACCAGCAGTGCAATTCTCAATGAAAGACGAGGAAAGGCAGATAGACAGACAGACGAAGATCAAATCAAACCATGCCACTTACTGCCCAGCTAGCCACAATGGGTCCATTTCATGGCGGGATATAAGGACTATTAGAAGGATTAAAACATGAACAATATAGAAAGACTGGAATATCAGGAAAGGGTGGGGCAGCGGACAGACAGACAGACAGACATACAGACAGACAGGCAGACATACAGACACAGCGAGACATAGGCAAAAAGATACAAAGAGAATTTCAATCCATTGATAAGGTCATAGTTCCTGAAAAAGAGGAGTTTGCCAATTGCTTTCTTCATACCCCCATATTTTCTCTCTCACAAGTGTTAGCCAATTGTTTTGTTTTTTCATATCCCCATATTTTCTCTCTCACAAGTGTTAGCCAATTGCTTTTTTCATATCCCCATATTTTCTCTCTCACAAGTGTTAAGCCAATTGCTTTTTCATATCCCCGTATTTTCTCTCTCACAAGTGCTAGTCAATTGTTTTTTTCATATCCCCATATTTTCTCTCTCACAAGTGCTAGCCAATTGCTTTTTTTCATATCCCCATATTTTCTCTCACAAGTGTTAACCAACTGCTTTTTTCATATCCCCATATTTTCTCTCTCATAAGTACTAGCCAATTGTTTTTTGTTTTTTCATATCCCCATATTTTCTCTCTCACAAGTGTTAGCCAATTGTTTTGTTTTTTCATATCCCCATATTTTCTCTCTCATAAGTACTAGCCAATTGTTTTTGGTTTTTTTCATACCCCCATATTTTCTCTCTCACAAGTGTTAGCCAATTGTTTTGTTTTTTCATATCCCCATATTTTCTCTCTCACAAGTGTTAGCCAATTGCTTTTTTCATATCCCCATATTTTCTCTCTCATAAGTACTAGCCAATTGTTTTTTGGTTTTTTTTCATATCCCCATATTTTCTCTCTCACAAGTGTTAGTCAATTGCTTTTTTTTTCATATCCCCATATTTTCTCTCTCACAAGTGTTAGTCAATTGCTTTTTTCACATCCCCATATTTTTTCTCTCACAAGTGTTAGCCAATTTCTTTTTCATATCCCCATATTTTTTTCTCTCACAAGTGTTAGCCAATTGCTTTTTTTCATATCCCCTATTTTTTCTCACAACTAAAAAAAAAAAGCAGGTAGGGAGGGAGGGGGCTGGGAGGCCGGGGTGTGTGTGGGGGGTGGGGGGGATGGGGGGTGGACGCGTGAGGGTATGGGGGGGAGGGAGAGGGTAGGAAGAGAGGTAAGGGGACGTGGAAGGGTGCAGGGCTGCCATGCTTTTTGAGAAAACAACGGGCTGCAAGAAGGCATGATAGTCTCTTGGCTCTGCCACGCTCCCCCCCCCCCCCGGCCCCCCCCTCCGTCACCTGTCTGCGAAAACAACACGCTCAGAGCAGAACTCTGGGTCGATGACCTGTACAACCACTTGATAAAAGTGAGATGTGAAAAAACCCACAAAAAAACCCACACACAAAAAACATGCATATACAACAAGCTGAGTATCAGTATCAGTATCAGTAGCTCAAGGCGTCGTCACTGCGTTCGGTCAAATCCATATACACTACACCACATCTGCCAAGCAGATGCCTGACCAGCAGCGTAATCAAAGTCAGGCCTTGAGGAAAAAAATAAAATAAAATAAAACAAATACAAAGAAATAAATAAATAAAATAGCAAAAACAAACAAATAAATAAATTTTAAAAAAAATAATGATAATTTTTTATTCTAAAAAATAATTAAAAACAAAACAAAACCCCAAAACAAAAAAAATAACGATTAAATAAACAATTTTAAAAAAAACCCACAAAAAAACAAAAAGCCCACAAAAATACTACTATTAATGATAGAATATTTATAAGGTGCAAAATCTTGATGAAGTCAGCTCTAAGCGAAAAAAACCCAACTCAACAGAAACAAAAAAAAAACTACAAAATTACAAACAAACCAAAACAAAAAAAGCTAAAAAACAAACAAACAAACAAAAAAACAACAAAAAAAACAAAAAAAAACAAGAAGCTGAAACACAAAAGAGCAATGTTCTTTGTTAGTTAGTCAGACCTAAAATCCAACCCGAGATCACAAAACAACTTTCACGTGAACACACACAGACACTCATTTACCCACACACATGCATGCACGTGCACACACACACACACACACACACACACACACAGGCGCACACGTGAATGACGTCATGACCAGGACAACGCGATGCACTGTGCCTCTGTGTCAGCCACAGAAGACCCTTGCACGCCAACACACACTGAAATCTATTCACAGCTCTCCGGTTCTTTGGGAAAGAGAAGATCTGGTTAAACACTTCCCCCACTCTCTTTGCTCTGCTCTCTCCAACTCCTGACAAAGTTAAGCTCAGTCAGTGGTTCGTGACGCTGTGACGTAATTGGATAGACTTTCGCGTCATGCGACGTAATGACGACATTTGTGGTGTGGGGGAAAAGTTTTCTTGTGACAGTCTTGCCTTTCTTTAAATTCCAATAGGAAAGTTTTAAAATGTAAAGTGGGGAAGTCTTGGGTTGGTTTTGTGGTCTGCACAAGAACTTTGAATGTCTTAATCTCTCTCTCTCTCTCTCTCTCTGTATGTGTGTGTGTGTGTGTGTGTCCAAAATCGGTTTTTAATTTTTGTAATATATATGCTCAAGGGAGGCAAAAAAAAAGAAGAAAAAATCATTTTAGCTGTAAGTAAGATGATTAGATTTGGAAATGTTGCCTAGTTATACTTTTGGAAGTTAAACGACATTTGTGTTTTCTCATCTTCTATGTGACAGTGTTGTGTATTTGGAAATGTTTGTTCTGGGCATGAAAAGATTATTTTGCAGTAATCATCCATACTCCAATAGGAGTGAAAGGATAATTAAAACTTGAAACTTGTGTGTGTGTTTGTGTGTGTGTGTGTGTGTGTAATAGAGAAAGACAGACAGATAGAGTGAGAGAGAGAGAAAGCCAGTTGTATGAGAGTGGGGTGGATTGGGAAACAGAAAGGATCCTGGACAAAAGTAAAACTCTTGGAGAGAAAAGGCAGACAGACAGACAGACGGTTTGACTGACTGATTGATGTGGATACTTATATAGCGCCTATCCTCGGTCAGACACCAAGCTCTAAGCGCTTTACAAACACGGGGACATTTGCACAACAGGCTGTCTACTTGGGTAGAGCCGACTGACGGCTGCCACTGGGCGCTCATCATTCGTTTCCTGTGCCATTCAATCAGATTTCAGACGCACACGCATACACACTCAGACAGACATGTAACATTTTACGTGTACGACCGTCTTTATTCATTTACCCCGCCATGTAGGCAGCCATACTCCGTTTTCGGGGGTGTGCATGCTGGGTATATTCTTGTTTCCGTAACTCACCGAATGCTGATATGGATTACAGGAACTTTAACGTGCGTATTTGATCTTCTGCGTGCGTATACACACGAAGAGGGTTCAGGCACTAGCAGGTCTGCACATATGTTGACCTGGGAGATCGGAAAAATCTCCACCCTTTACCCACCAGGTGCACCGAGATTCGAACCCGGGACCGTCAGATTGAAAGTCCAGCGCTTTAACCATTCGGCTATTGCGCCCGTGGACAAAATGAAAAAAATGCAGGAATCTGAGGACGGAAGTGGGTGGCTGGGAAAGACAGACAGACAGGGAGACAGACAGACAGTCAGACAGTCAGACAGGGAGACAGACAGACAGTCAGACAGACAGTCAGACAGGGAGACAGACAGACAGTCAGACAGACAGTCAGACAGACAGACAGACAGTCAGACAGGGAGACAGACAGACAGTCAGACAGACAGTCAGACAGACAGGGAGACAGACAGACAGTCAGACAGGGAGACAGACAGACAGACAGTCAGACAGGGAGACAGACAGACAGTCAGACAGACAGTCAGACAGGGAGACAGACAGACAGTCAGACAGACAGAGAGACAGACAGGGAGACAGACAGACAGTCAGACAGGGAGACAGACAGACAGACAGACAGTCAGACAGACAGGGAGACAGACAGACAGTCAGACAGGGAGACAGACAGACAGTCAGTCAGACAGGGACACAGACAGACAGTCAGACAGGGAGACAGGAAGACAGATATATACAGAGAAAAGCAAGGCTTGCTATCTCCAAATTTAAATACGGCAAATGTAAGAATCTTGAACTTATATTCGAAACAGAGCTACACCTTAGAAATCTGGAAGGAATTTAAAAAAACACAAAAAAACCGAGTGAGCAGGTGGTCACATCAAACATACACACACATATTGTTCTTGCATAATTATAGTGCCTCCAGAGAGAGAGAGAGAGAGAGAGAGAGAGAGAGAGAGAGCGCCTAGTTTTCTCTTCCAGACACTGTAATTGTAAACAGGAACACAGAGAAGAATCTGAATTCGTTCACCAGGTCATGCTCATGAATGAGGTAATAGCCAACACTTTCCCACAACAACCACACGTTTTCTCTCGCACATTTCTAGAGATGGGCGTGGGGGTGGGGTGGGGAGGGCGGAGGGGGTGTGTGTGTGTGGGGGGGGGGGAGGCTAAAGGGGTTGCGGAATTGAGGTGAGGGAGGGGAAGGGAGGGGGTGATGGGACTGAGAAGGTGGGGATGGGGGAAGGGGGGGTGTGTGGGTGTGTGTGTGTGTGTGTGGGGGGGGGGGGGCTAAAGGGGTTGAAGAATTGAGAAGGTGAGGGAAGGGAGGGGAGGGGGTGAAGGGGTGACGGGACTGAGAAGGTGGGGAGGGGGAGGAAGGGGGGAGAGGAGGGGGTGGGGGGGTAAGGGGGTCGAGGGTGCAGCAGGGGTTTGCGCTTTGCAAGGAAAAGGCAATGGATTGCTAGAAAGAGTGGTCGTTACCTTTTCTCTCGAGGTAATAATAATAATAGTTAGTCGTGTCCGACTATGACCATCAGAACAGCAGAGCAGGCAACTGCTGTTCCGACTATTTGGGCTAGAATTTGATTATAGTGGTGAGTGTCTTGCCCAAGTACATCCCCACTTTCTCGGCCAAGAGGGTTTTAGGACAGTCGGCGTTGGGATGGTTCCCAAAGGCCAACTAGCTCACAAGGCTGCCAGCACTAAGAGCCAGTGCAATTTTGCCTCCTAGTTTGAGAGTCATAGTCCTTCACAAAAGACTAAGCTATAAATGGTTTCCCATTGACTGGAGAAACCATTGATAATACAGCTCTCACTTTGCTGTTGGCCCAAATGTAAACTTATGTCAATCTGTGATATAAGCCGAGTGTTGGGCCTTGTATAATAATAATAATATATAGTTTGTCTATGGCGCGATATCCAGCACCAATGCTGCTCAAAGCGCCTTACAATTACATCATGCAGTTGGCTATAAACATGCCTTAAAAACACATCAACCGCTATATGACAATGGAAAACATCCAGTGTGTTCATAATTATGAATGAAAAAAGCACACTTAAGAGATGAATCAGATTGAAAAGTTATGAAGTAAACAAGGCTTAGATTAAAACAAAATGCATTTCATAGAACACACACACACACACACACACACACACACACACACACACACACTTTATCTATATCAAAAACATTTCCTTCGTCACTGAGGTTGGTTTCTTGTGTTTTCATAACACAAATCTTGGAAGAAAGTGAGAGGAGAGAACTCAGAACTCAGAACTCAAAATGTTTTTTTATTCGAGGATTAAAATTTTAGGCATGGCCCATTCTTCCAGTCTGTCCTTGCTAATCTACATCAATTACAATAACACATGCATATTTAATAGAATGGGCAGAAAGAAAGAAAAAAACAACAAAAAAACAAAAACAAAAAAACCAAACAAAAAAAACAACAAAAAAACAGAAAGAAGTCCTGCAGAAGGAATGTGATACTGAACACACACACACACACACATTGACAGATGGATAGGAGAGAGAGCGAGAGAGAGAGAGAGGGGGGGATGGGAAGAGAAATATGTCATCAGTATCGACAACCTGATGACTAAAGCCACATTGTTGTTATCACCAAATCCAGAGAGAGAGAGAGAGATGATGATGATGATGATGATGATGTTTATCGAAGAAACACAAAAGGTTCATTTCAATGGGGAGTTGGGGGGTAGGTCATTCAGAGAGACATAGAGAAAGTGAGAGGGTGCGAGAGACAGACAGACAGACAGACAGAGGCACAGAGACTCAGACACAAAGAGAGACTGAGACGTGATAATGACGATGACGTCAGCAAAGACGACCACGGTGACGACAGTGACGCTGACAAATGACGTAGTCATAGCATATCTATCTTTCTCACGAGGCTGAACACTGTAATGCAAGAGCCCCGAACACAATATGGAAATTAGAGCTCTGTCACGACTTCCCTGCTTTAACCCTTTTTCTGCCTCTCCTTCCTGCCTTACTTTCTCGCAGTTCCACGCTCTCTCACAATCCCACAATTTGTCAAATTCGCATGTAATCCCAGGCTCTCTCACAATCCTTCAATTTCTCGCATTCCCATGCAAATCCACGCTTTCTCACAATCCTTCAATTTCTCGCATTCCCAGGTTTTCTCACAATCCTTCAATTTCTCGCATTCCCATGCAATTCCACGCTTTCTCACAATCCTTCAATTTCTCGCATTCCCATGCAATCCCACGCTTTTTCTCACAATCCTTCAATTTCTCGCATTGCCGTGCAATCCCACGCTTTCTCGCAATCTACAATTTCTCGCATTCCCGTGCAATCCCACGCTTTCTCACAATCCTTCAATTTCTCGCATTGCCGTGCAATTCCACGCTTTCTCACAATCCTTAAATTTCTCGCATTCCCATGCAATCCCACGCTTTCTCACAATCCTTCAATTTCTCGCATTCCCATGCAATTCCACGCTTTCTCACAATCCTTCAATTTCTCGCATTCCCATGCAATCCCACGCTTTCTCACAATCCTTCAATTTCTCGCATTCCCATGCAATCCCACGCCTTCTCACAATCCTTCAATTTCTCGCATTCCCATGGAATCCAACGCTCTCTCACAATCCAACAATTTCTCGCATTCCTATGCAATCCCAGGATCTCTCACAATCCCACAATGTCTCGCACTCCCATGCTAGCCCACGCTTTTTTCGCAATCCCAAGCTTTCTGGCCATTCCATACTGTCTTGTACATTGCGATTAACCACAAGGGGGTGCCACCATACCTGTTCGCATTTTGCAAGGAAAACGTGGGATTAGATTTTTAGGGGTTTTTTGTTTGTTTGTTTTTTAATTAATTAATTAAATATTATTATTTTTTTTATAATGTACTGTTGCTCGTTCCTTTGCAACACTTTCTCAAAACTGTGAGAAATCGCAGGAAATCCATCTCATTTTTTAAAAATTTTGTTAAAAATTTCTTTGACGTCAGTTTCAGTTTCCTTTACCGATTACGAAGTGATTTTTTATTTTTTATCTTTTATTAAAAAAATAAAAAATAAAAATAAATAAAAAAGCGAGCAGCGATCAACCCATGCTTTATCACACATTACGAACAAGCGTGGAAGACGAACAATCACGCTTTCTCACAACCCCAAAAGACAAAGAAAACTGTCGGTGGATAAAAAAAAAGAAGGGTCCCAATGTGGAATTATTAACCACAATGATTTAGATGACAGCACATTCATAATTCAGTGTTGCGGCTTCATGAAGCCATGTTGTTTATTGGAAGACACGCTTTTCATCTCTCCGTCCCCACGGTATCAACCTCCTGCAACGCCATTATGCGCGCGCGCACACATACACACACACACACACACTCACGTACACACACATACACACTTACGTACACACACTAACGTGTACGCGCACACACACACACACACCTACGTACACACACACATTTACGTACACACACACATACGCACACGCAAACACACAAACACACGCAGACCCCCATCCCCCGCCCACACACACACACACAACGGAAAAAACAAAAAGGCGCGGTCCAGTTTAATACCGTTTATTGGATGTCATTCAGTAATTCGGCTGATGATGCCAAGACGCTGATCATTACTCTGAATCCATTCTTTTTATTAATTTATTTATTTAAAAAAATTTTTTATTCGGTGATTAGTAGGCGCCATGCCATAATCGGTCAGGCGTTGGACTTGTGATCCAGTGTTGACCAGTGATCATGGTTTGTGTGTGTGTGTGTGTGTGTGTGTGTGTGTGTTTCTTTTTATCACAACAGATTTCTCTGTGTGAAATTCGGGCTGCTCTTCCCAGGGAGAGCGAGTCGCTACACTACAGCGCCACTCCCCCCCCACCACCCCCTCTTTTTTTTCCCCCTGCGTGCAGTTTTATTTGTTTTTCCTATCGAAGTGGATTTTTCTCTTTTTTTTCCTTCTTTTTATTTTTACTACAAAATTTTGCAAGGAACAACCCTTTTGTTACCGTGGGTTCTTTTACGTGTGCTAAGTGCATGCTGCATACGGGACCTCGGTTTATCGTCTCATCCGAATGACTAGCGTCCAGACCACCACTCAAGGTCTAGGGGAGGGGGAGAAAATATCGGCGGCTGAGCCGTGATTCGAACCAGCGCGCTCAGATTCTCTCGCTTCCTAGGTGGACGCGTTACCTCTAGGCCATCACTGCAGGTGCTGTGTCCTTTGGAAAAGCACTGCGCACTGAATTTTCCCCTCGCTCCATCCAGGTGTGAATGGCTACCTGAACGTGCACAGAGCAAGTTGGAATAGCGGAAGGAGAGGACGTGGCCCCGCCTTCATATGCTGACTCCTTGAATTAAAAAAACAAAACAAAACGATTTGAGTTCTGAGTTCTGAATTCTGAGTCCCAGATACAGTGGCTAGGAGTTCACTGCCCCGATGACCGGATACATACTGTGGGATCTGTTAACTTTTAATTCAGTTCATTGAGCGTTTCACGCTGTATATACTGCAATGTGGTTGGAAATCACAGAGCACACACACACACACACACACACACACAAACAAACAAATACGCGCACGCACACACAACACGTACATACACACAGACACACACACACACACGCACGGACGCACACACACACACACATACCACAGAAGCAAATAAGAAACTCTCTCTCTCTCCTTCTCTCTTTCCCCCTCTCCCTCCCCCCCCCTCTCTCTCTCCCTCCCTCTCTGTATGTCTGTCTGTATGTATGTATGTCTCCCCCCCCACCTCACTCTCCATCATACGATGGCTAAACCTTTGGTTAAAACTGAATTACCAACAAAGCACTTCCCTTCCAATCTCAAAGGGGACGTTACTGCCCCGAATGGCCTCGACAATGACGAAAATCCAGCAAAATAATTCATGGCAAAAATGTTGGGGCCTACACGCCAAAATTATTGCCATTAAGACTGTGTGATTTTCTGCAATGAACGCTCACATTACACCACATGCGCAAATGGTTTTCAACACAGTTAATGATTCATAACACGGACTTGCCATTTCACGTTGTTTGAAATACCACACAAGTATAGTGAACTGCAAAGCAACAGAATACGTTTCGATTCGATATGCTATAATACAATGCAATTTAAATGCAGTAAAAATCAGTATAACACACTATAATGCTGTGCCCTTTACAGTACAGTATGGTTAAATACAGTACAATATTACAATATACGATAAGAGAATTCAAGACAATTCAGCAAAATACAGTACAGTATAGTACAGAACAGTGCAGGACAGTACAGTACAGTACAAAAAGTACAACACAGCACAGTATATCATAGCACAAAACAGCACAGCACAGCACGGTTCGGTAAGATATGGTAAGATTCGGTTCAGTACCCTACAGTACAGCACAGTACGGCATGGTAGAGCACAGTACAACACAGCACAGCGCAGCACAGCACAGCACAGCACAGCACGGTACGGTATGGTACGATTCGGTTCAGTACAGTGCAGCATAGCACAGTACAGCACAGCACAGCAAACCACAGCACAGCACAACACAGCAAACCAGAGCACAGCACAACAGCAAAGCACAACACAGGACAGCATAGCGCAGTACAGCACAGCACAGCACAACACAGTACAGCATAGCACAGTACAACATAGCACAGTACAGAGCAGCATAGCACAGTACATCATAGCACAACACAGCAAAGCACCATACAGTACACTACAACACACGGCCGCAGACGACTTTCAATACAAAAACAAAACAAAACAAAACCACTCTCAAGTCCCTCGACGATCAACGCCCTGGTAAAATCCCAACATGAACGAAGGTCCCTAATGTGCAGTCTGTCCCTATGTAACAGACGGCCTGTCATTAATAATTCAGTGTGTGAGAGGACTGGGACAACCGAGTACAGAAATCACAGGAACTGAGTTCTGCTGGAACTGGCAAAACGTTGTCATGTTTGGCTTGTACAGTCACGAGAGATAGGTATGTGCTTTGATTTTATAATTACGTTATTAGCTTCTTCAGATTTCGAAGTCGTAATCATTAGCTGGAAATAGAAACAGGGAAACACAAAGGCATACCACAAGAGTTACAGCTATGTAAGGTTTGTAACATGTCTGTGACAGGGGATGAGTTCCATTTTATAATGAAATGTCCCAATTATGATCAGTTGTGAAACACATATGTTCCTAAAAATATATGTCTCTAAAATCGGTTTTTGTTATTTGTAACGTGCTCAAAAGAGGCAAAAAAGTGATTTTAGTCATGAGTAAGATGATTAAGTTTGCAAATCTTGTCTGGGGCGCAAAGACATATATGTTTTCTCAACTTTTATGGGACATTGTGTGTTTGGAAATGTTTGTTCTGGTTACGAAATCATTATTTTGTAGCAATCCTCCATACTCCAACAGGAGTGAAAGGATAATTAATAAAACTTGAAAAAAGTATCGTGAAGATTTTGTCTGCATTGCTGACCACTCCAGGACAACTACAACATTTCTTCTTCTCTTTTTTCTCCAAGGTCTTCCATTCTGGCAAATTCCTGGGGAACCTTCGCTTAGAGGGACGTGGTGGTGGTGGTCTCCACTCTTGGGGGAGGGACGCTCGCTCAGTCTGGCTCTTTTTTTTTCGAACTGATGAGGAAGGAGGAGGAGGATGACGATGATGATGATGATGGCGATGCTGCTATGGAGATCCATTAGGTTTGTGATAAAGCGATTATTGTCGTCAGGTTTGATGGATGGTATCGAGTGTGTGCTGAAACAGAACAGACACTACTGAACACCACCGAAGTGACCCAGCAGCAGTGCAGGGTCTTCTCTGGTGTGTGGGCTCCTGGCGACCTGACATCAGTGGTTCCCTGTGGACTGCCGACACTGAGACTGCGACAGACGAACCCGGGTGTTGCTGTATACGGGTGACAAAAAGAGCGGAGTGGTTTCAGTTTCAGTTTCAGTAGCTCAAGGAGGCGTCACTGCGTTCGGACAAATCCATATACGCTACACCACATCTGCCAAGCAGATGCCTGACCAGCAGCGTAACCCAACGTCAGGCCTTGAGAAAAAAACAAAACAACAAAAAACAACAACAATAATAATAATAATAATAATAATAATAATAATAAAATGAATAAATAGATAAATAAATAAATAAAATAAAATAGAATAGAGCGGCGTGGAAGTAATGCCACTGAAACGTTGCAGATGATGGGGCAGCAAAAAAGTTCTTTGCTTTTCTTATGGCCATTGATGAGTATGTAACAGTGGCAACGAGAAACACATACAGCAACTGATAATGAAAACAAAAACTTGATATTTCTAAACGACCCTGTCATGCACAGAGATGTCTTGCATCTCTCCACCCGACCATCTCCGTCTGCTGTCTGTCTGCCTCCCTGTCTGTCTGTCTTTCTGTGTCTCCGTCTGTCTGTCTGTCTGTCTTTGTGTCTCTGTCTGCCTTTCTGTCTGTATGTCTATCTGTCTGTGTGTGTGTCTCCGTCTGTCTGTGTCTCCGTCTGTCTGTCTGTCTATCTTTCTGTATGTCTGTCTGTCTGTCTCTTGTGCATCCTCATCTTCCTACTTCTTACTTTTTTTTTTCATTTTGTGTTCTTTTGATTCCCACAGCCTTCTGTTGTTTCTTCTTCTTCCTTTGTTTTTTGTGTCACTTGTTGTACTCTCCACGTAACTCTCCTTCTGCCCCTCTCTCCCTTTCCCTTCTGTCCCCCTCTTTCTCACAGCTCACATCACCCATCCACCCTTATTCCTATTCTCTGTCTCTCTCTCTCTGCCTACCCCCCTCTCTTTGTATTCCCGTGCCCTTTCGCGGGTTATCCATCCTAAAATGGGCATTAGCGGAAGGTTCTCTCCCTTCCCGTTTAAAACAGACAGAACAAAAACCCACCCACACAAAATATCAAACGAACAAAACAAAACTAGAACAAAAGCTTAAGAAAACTTCCTGGTTTAAAACTTTCCATCGTGTGTATAAAAGCGTCCCCTTGTTTGAATCATTGGAGCAGCGCTGTGATGAACTGGACCCTTGACTACAGATTGCGGTGTCTCAGGTTCGAGTCTAACGTACAAGTTGCATCGTAACTTCGCTCTACACTACACTCTGAGTGACGAGCCCCAGCCGCAGCTGTTTCTGAAGATACGATACACCAAGACCCCTCGTGTGACAGGCAGTTAGCGCACGTAAAAGAACCCACGACGGTTACATGAGAATGGTTCCCCCAAAAAACTACCCTTTGATCACTTGGAGAAAGGAAGACAAAGAAAACAAAAGGTGGCACTGTACTGTGGCTACTTACCCCAAGAGAGATCCCGTGTGGATTTAACATGTGGAAGCATATCATGCAATATGATGAAAATAATAATGATAATACTGAATATGTGGAGTGATGGCCTAGAGGTAACGCGTCCGCCTAGGAAGCGAAATTTCGAATCACGGCTCAGCCGCCGATATTTTCTACCCTTCCACTAGACCTTGAGTGGTGGTCTGGACGCTAGTCATTTGGATGAGACGATAAACTGAGGTCCTGTGTGCAGCATGCACTTCACGTAAAATAACCGACGGCAACAAAAGGGTTGTTCCTGGCAAAATTCCGTAGAAAAAACCACTTCGATAGGAAAAACGAATAAAAACTGCACGCAGGAAAAAATACAAAAAATGGGTGGCGCTGCAGTGTAGCGACGCGCTCTCCCTGGGGAAAGCAGCCCGAATTTCACACGGAGAAATCTGTTGTGATAAAATGAAATACAAATACAAATAATGGTAGCTTAGTGTGGTGCAATACCGTACTATGGGATACAGTTCACTACAACGCAATGCAACGCGACAGAGCAAAGCAATATCAACGTCATCATCAACGTCAACATGCACGTCAACATTCAAGTCAACATTAATATCATAATCAACGTCATCTTTAATCTAAAGTCAACATTCACGTCAATATTCAAGTCACCATTCACGTCGTCATTAACGTCAACATTCAAGTCAACATAAATATCATCATCAACGTCACCTTTAACCTAAAGTCAACATTCACGTCAATATTCAAGTCACCATTCACGTCGTCATTAATGTCAACATTCAAGTCAACATTAATATCATAATCAACGTCATCTTTAATTTAAAGTCAACATTCACGTCAATATTCAATTCACCATTCACGTCGTCATTAACATCAACATTCAAGTCAACATGAATATCATAATCAACGTCATTATTCATCTCAACATTCACGTCAATATTCAAGTCACCGTTCACGTCGTCATTAACGTCAACATTAATGCCAACATTACGTCAACATCTACGTCAGTATTAACGCCAACATGGCCGTCATCACCAACGTCATCATAAGGTCCACAGCAATCAACAATCACGTCAACAACTTCCGCCATTCAATGACCCGCTTCTTCACACACCCTCACCGTCACGGTTTATGACGTCAGCACCACAGTCATAATTCAAAGCTATGGCGTCATCCCCTGTCGTTTCCAAAACCACCGGTCATAATTGTTTTTCCTCTCACTGACATCTGAATGTCCAAGAAGATCGAAAATAAGTGTCCGCTCCGGCCGTCAGACTGAAGAGTATTAATTATTCAGCGAATGAAACGCAATGCCATGTAATGGACTGCTGGACTGGAGCAATGTGAGTGGTGTCCCTTGGGAGCGGGGCGCGCGCGGGGGGGGGGTGGGGGGGTGGGGGTAAAGAAACGCTGACACGAAAAAAAAACTCTTTTGTAAAAAAAATAAAATAATCTATTTCATTTTATTCTCTGTGTGTGTGTGTGTGTGTGTGTGTCTCCTCTGTCTCGTGTGTGCGTGCGTGCGTGTGTGTGTGCGTGCGTGCAAGCAAGCAGCGCGCGTGTGTGTGTATGGGTTCTTCTCTTTCTGATTCAAGTAATATCCATGCATGTACGTATGTTGGTAATCTTTTTCTTCGTTTAAAAAAAAAAAAATTAATTAATTAATTCATTAAAAATTTTATTATTTTTTTGTGACATAATTTTAAACTTATTCATGTAATGGTATGCCTTTGTATTGAGTATTTGTTTGTTATATTTTCCCTTTTCTCCAAGCCAGGATGAAAAAAAAGCCATTTGTGCGTATTCCTTTTTTCCCCTCAACAAAAAAGTTCTATCTATCTGTTTATTTATTTATTCGTTTGTTTACTGATTGATTGATGATTTTTTTTGTGTGTACAGCGAATAAGTAATTCAAAGCAATTTGTATTTGTATTTCTTTTTTTTTTTTTATCACAACAGATTTCTCTGTGTGAAATTAGGGCTGCTCCCCCCAGGTACACAACAGCGCCACCTAATTTTTTGTTTGTTTGTTTGTGGGTTTTTTGTTGTTGATTTTTTTTTGTTGTTGTTGTAATTTTTCCTGCGAGCAGTTTTATCTGTTTTTCCTATCGAAGTGGATTTTTTTTTACAGAATTTTGCATGGAAGAACTCTTTTGTTGCCGTGGGTTCTTTTATGTGCGCTAAGTGCATGCTGTACACGGGACCTCGGTTTATCGTCTCATCCGAATGACTAGCGTCCAGACCACCACTCATGGTCTAGTGGAGGGGGAGAAAATATCGGCGGCTCAGCTGTGATTCGAACCAGCGCGCTCAGATTCTCTCGCTTCCTAGGCGGATGCGTTACCTCTAGGCCATCACTTCAGCAATGCAGAACAACACCCCACAACAACAGAAGTTGATGCAACACGACAAAGAATATCGAGCCATACGTCATGTGACACGTATCCCACGTAACCTCGTTCTTTCTCGGTTAATTAATGTGTCGCTCACTGCATTATTGAGGAAACCACATATCACTGGTTGGCACGACCCTTGAATTAGCACGTGCTTCCGGGGAGACCATGTCGCTGTCCCCATCGTAAAACACCAGTCTGTCTGAATGGTTGTATTGGCAGTAATGGTGTTGACAAACGACAAAACGACAACAGAGGGTGAAAGAGACTCTGGGAATTCCCCATTATTTTTATTGACAGTAATGGTGTTGACAAACGACAACAGAGGGTGAAAGAGACTCCGGGAATTCCCCATTATTTTTATTGACAGTAATAGTGTTGACAAATGACAAAACGATAACAGAGGGTGAAAGAGACTCCGGGAATTCCCCATTATTTTTATTGGCAGTAATGGTGTTGACAAACGACAAAACGACAACAGAGGGTGAAAGAGACTCCGGGAATTCCCCATTATTTTTATTGGCAGTAATGGTGTTGACAAACGACAAAACGACAACAGAGGGTGAAAGAGACTCCGGGAATTCCCCATTATTTTTTACTGCCAGTAATGGTGTTGACAAACGACAAAACGACAAAAGAGGGTGAAAGAGACTTCGAGAATTCCCCATTATTTTATTGACAGTAATGGTGTTGACAAACGACAAAACGACAACAGAGGGTGAAAGAGACTCCGGGAATTCCCCATTATTTTTATTGACATTAATGGTGTTGACAAACGACAAAACGACAACAGAGGGTGAAAGAGACTCCGGGAATTCCCCATTATTTTTATTGACAGTAATGGTGTTGACAAACGACAAAAGAGGGTGAAAGAGACTCCAGGAACTCCCCATTATTTTTATTGGCAGTGATGGTGTTGACAAACAACAAAACAATAGAGGGTGAAAGAGACTCCGGGAATTCCCGATTATTATTATTAATTTTTTTTAGGGTTTTGCCCATGTAAACGAGGTTTCTTTCTCTTTTTTTGTTCCCTTTACAATTATTTCTGCGAATCGGCGTAGTTTTACATCGCAATTTTATTGCATAAAGTCATATTCTTTTCGTCTGTCATTTTTATGTGAAGAGTAACTAATCTGCTAGTGCCTGCTCCCTCTTCGTGTGTATCCACAAGCAAAAAGTCAAATACGCACTTTAGAGATCATGTGATCTATGTGGGTGTTCGGTAGGTTATGAAAGCACGAAATTATCCAGCATGCATCAGCCTCGACAGTGTCGTCAGCAAACTGATGTTGGTCGTATAACAGGAAGAAAGAATTAAAGAAATAAAGAAAGAATCAAATAATGAATGAATGAATGAATGAATGAAATTTGTTTACATTTCCTGTTTAACAATGTCTTCAATCTGTTGTTGATGTTTGTTTGTTTTTCTTGTTGTGCTTGACTCTTCTTTTCAGCATCATTCAGAAGTACTTGATGTTGTTAAACACTGTGTCTTATCATAGTCTGAGCAGTCTGTCTCGAATTACACAACATCAGTACGAGGAGGAAGAGTAGTAAGAGTTGTAGTAGCAGCAGTAGTAGCAGTAGTAGTAGTAGCAGTTGTAGCAGCAGTAGTAGTAGTAGCAGTAGTAGTAGTAGCAGCAGCAGCAGCAATAGTAGTACCAGCAGCAGCTGTAGTAGTAGTAGCAGCAGCAGCAGCAATAGCAGCAGCAGCTGTAGTAGTAGTAGTAGCAGCAGCAGCAGCTGTAGTAGTAGTAGCAGCAGCACCAGCAATAGCAGCAGCAGCTGTAGTAGTAGTAGCAGCAGCACCAACAATAGCAGCAGAAGCTGTAGTAGTAGTAGCAGCAGCAGCAGTTGTAAATCAACACCAGCAGTAGCACCATCATAATTGTCACCATCATCATCATCATCATCATCATTCATTATTACCAAAACATTAAACACCCACATTATTCCCATCACATATCGTGTTTGCGGCGACCTACCCACAATCCATGGGGTCAACGTGACCCATTGCTGCATAAAGAAAGAAAGCACACGTCATCGGCTGACACCATTGATATAGAACACGTGCACCAGGTTCACGCCTGTCACCCAGCACCATAAGAAAGTCTGCTGGCTGTCTTGTTCTGTCCGTGGGGTCGACACTGTGAAAGGAACACAGTGCTTGCAGTCTAGACAGCTAGCTGATTATCTTGTTAGACGCTCTGTTCTTTATTATTATTATTATTATTATTATCATTATTATTATTATTATTTATAGAAATAAAAACTTCAATGCAGACAGCTAGTCTATCTCCATGTTAGATGCTTTGTTCTCTTTTTTTTCCCCCACGTTGATCAATGTTACTGGAGACCACACACACAAAAAAAAGTCATTGGTCTATCATCATGAATCTTAATACCTTTCACTATAATCATATTTATGTCTGAATGTTGAAATCTGACGGTCTCACTATGTACATGGGGTTGGAGGGAAGGAGACTGGGGTTGGGGGTGGAGATAGAGAGTTCTTGTAGTTTGTTGCTTTGCAGTAGTCTTTTTCTTTAGTTTCTCGTGTGTGTTTTTTTTTTCGGTAGATTTTTGTCGTTGATACCTTTCTTGTTAATGGTTTTGTGTTCATGTGTTCTTTTGATGTAGCCCTACCCCACGCATCCCTATTATTTCCCCTTCTTTTATACCCCAGGGCTGGGTGGAAAAATGCATATGTTTTGCTTGTATCATTACTTTGGTGAAATAAAATTTCGTTTCGTTTCGTTTCGTTACGTTTCTCTTCTCTTCTTCTTCGTTCGAGGGCTGCAACTCCCACGGTCACTCGTGTGTACACGAGTGGGCTTTCACGTGTATGGCCGTTTCTACCCCGTCATGTAAGCAGCCATACTCCGTTTTCGGGGGCGTGCATGTTGGATGTGTTCTTGTTTCCATCACCCACCGAACGCTGACATGGATTACAATCATGATCTTTAACGTGCGTGTTCGATCTTCTGCTTGCGTATACACACGACGGGGATATAGACACTAGCAGGTCTGCACATATGTTGACCTGGGAGATCGGAAAAATCTCCACCCTTTACCCACCAGGCGTGTTGTTGTTGTTGTTGTTGCTGTTGTTGTTTTTAGATTTGACAGTTTTGTGTTGACGCGGTTGAGCATTTGTATGGTTTGACAGTCCTGATATGGCCCTGTGCGGTCGGCTGGACTATAAAGCAACAAGAATAACATTCTCTGAACCCGCATCTCTTGACCTGCCTTCCACGCCGTCTCACAAAACATGTGTGCTCTGCAAGACCATCAGGAAAATGAAAAAAACAATAATAGGTGATAGAAATGGAACGCATAAAACCTCCGAGAAGGAAACACACAATTGTCAGTCCAATTGCTCAGTCAGTTGAATCTTTCTTCGTTCAACACAGACAGCTAAGAGAGAAAGAGAGAGAGAGAGAGAGAGAGAGAGAGAGAGAGAGAGAGAGAGAGAGAGAGAGAGAGAGAGAGAACGAACGAAAAAAAATTTTTTTCCAGGGTATTGAGATAAGCATAATGACAATGGTTTTTTTTTCCACCCAGCCCTGGGGTACAAAATCAAATGGATAAAGAAAAAAAGAAAACGAAACGCACAAGAAGAGAGAGAGAGTGAGAGAGAGAGAGAGAGACAGAGACAGAGTGAGTGAGAGACAGACAAACAGGCAGAGATAGAGACAAAGACAGAGAGACAGAGAGAGTCGGAGTACAAAGACAGAGACAAAGACAGAGAGAGACAGAGAGAGACACAGAGAGAGACACAAAGAGACAGAGAGACCAAGAGAGAGGAAAGAGAGACAGACAGACATACAGAGATAGAGAGATAGAGGAAGACAGAGACAAAGAGAGACGGAAAGACAGAGACAGAGAGAGATAGAGAGTGACAGACAGAGAGAGAAACAGAAGAGACACAGAGACAGAGACACAGAGAAACGGAGAGACAAAGACAGACAGAAATAGTGACAGAGAGAGAGACAGAGAGAGACATGGAAAAGACACAAAGAGACAGAGACAGAGAGAGGAAGACAGAGAGAGAGAGAGACAGACAGACAGACAGACATACAGAGCGTGTTTGTTTCCCTATCGTCAATGGACGTGCGTGACCTCGTAAGTTAGAGGAATCCTGATATCGTGGCGAGTGTCACGAGCTTTTTTTTTTTTTTTTTTTCTTTTCCTCCGAGCTTGTCCCAGCTTGAAGCAATTGATGTTCGTTGTTTGTGTACTCTGTTGAGATGGACCCGTCAGCATTTTTCTCTCTTTCCTTCCCCCTGTTCAATCTCAATCTGGCGACATTATCTGGGCGAGCGATTTTCTCTAACTGCTTCCTGCTTGAAGGATCAGATCGTTGTTGTTTAGTGGGGCGTTCTAAAGTTGGCATGTCACGATCTTTTCCTTCTCCCCTTCCTTTTCAAATTAATTCTGGGAATACTAAGCTCCCCCCCCCCCCTCTTCCCCCGGCACCCCCTTCCCTCCCCCCCCCCCCCCCCCACCCCCCCCCCCCCCCTTTCTTTGTCTCAGCCTTTGAGTGCAAACGAAGATTCATGTTCCTGTTGTTAACTGCTGACAACAGCACGTTAGTCAGCGTGTTGTTGCGAGTGCACATACATCGACAAAGACACACCACCCATTCAAAGACAGATAGACAAAACAGACCGAAAGAAAGATATTGATTAGTGGAAGGGTGGATGGGTGGAAGGATGGATGGATAGACAGAAGGATATATGTTTATATATGTGAGAGAGACAGGAACGAAGAGGGAATGGGAAGGCAGAGGAAAGAGAGAGAGAGGGGTGAGAGTGAGAGGGGAAGAGAGAGAGGGGGAGAGAGATAGGGGAGAGAGGGGTGAGAGAGAGGTGAGAGTGAGAGAGGGGGAGAGAGGGATGGGGGGAGAGTGAGAGGGGGAGAGTGAGGGGAGAGAGGGGTGAGAGTGAGAGGGGAAGAGAGAGAGGGGCAGGGTGAGAGAGATAGGGGAGAGAGGGGAGAGAGGGGTGAGAGAGAGGGAGAGAGAGAGAGGGGTGAGAGTGAGAGAGGGATGGGGGGGGGGGGGGAGAGGGGGGAGAGTGAAAGGGTGAGAGTGAGAGGGGGAGAGAGAGGGTGGAGAGAGGGGTGAGAGTGAGAGGGGGAGAGAGAGAGTGAAAAGAGGGGTGATAGGAGAGGGGGAGAGTGAGTGGAGAGAGGGTGAGAGTGAGAGGGGGAGAGAGAAGGTGGAGAGAGGGGTGATAATGAAAGGGGGAGAGAGAGGGGAAGAGAGAGAGGGGAGAGAAGGGTGAGAGTGAGAGGGGGAGAGAGAGAAGAGTGAGAGGGTGAGAGAGGGGTGAGAATGATAGGGGGAGAGAGGGGAGAGAGGGGTGTGAGAGGGGGAGAGAGGGTGATAGTGAGAGTGGGAGAGAGAGAGGGGAGAGAGTGGTGAGAGTGAGAGCGGGAGAGAGAGGGGAGAGAGTGGTGAGTGAGAGGGGAAGAGAGGGGGGGGAGAGGGGTGAGAGTGAGTGAGGGAGAGAGGGGGAGAGAGAGGGGGGAGAGAGTGAGGGAGAAAGGGGTGAGAGGGGAGAGTGAGGGAGAAAGGGGTGAGAGGGGAAGAGAGAGAGGGGGGAGAGAGGTGAGAGTGAAACCGAAATCGAATGCATCTTCTTTCGTGTTTATCATTTTTCTTTCCGTTACACGACCAACATCGACTTTCCGTTACACGACCATCAACAACTTTCCGTTACACGACCAACATCGACTTTCCAACATCGACTTTCCGTTACACGACCAACATCGACTTTCCAACATCAACTTTCCGTTACACGACCAACATCGACTTTCCAACATCGACTTTCTGTTACACGACCATCAACGACTTTCCGTTACACGACCAAAATTGACTTTCCAACATCGACTTTCCGTTACACGACCAACATCGACTTTCCAACATCGACTTTCCGTTACACGACCAATATCGACTTTCCGTTACACGACCAACATCGACTTTCCAACATCGACTTTCCGTTACACGACCAACATCGACTTTCTGTTACATGACCATCAACGACTTTCCGTTACACGACCAACATCGACTTTCCGTTACCCGACCAATATCGACTTTCCAACATCGACTTTCCGTTACCCGACCAATATCGACTTTCCAACATCGACTTTCCGTTACCCGACCAATATCGACTTTCCAACATCGACTTTCCGTTACCCGACCAACATCGACTTTCCGGTGACTCTGTCGTGGTTGATGCATGCTGGGTATTTTCGAGTCTCCATAACCCACCGACCACTGACATGGATTACAGGATCTTTAACGTGCGTATCTGATCATCTGCGTACGCAAACACACGAAAGGGGGGTTCAGGCACTAACAGGTCTGCACACCTGTTGACCTGGGAGATCTGAAAAATCTCCACCCTTACCAACTAGGCCGCGTTACCGAGATTCGAACCTGGGAACCTCAGATCTAAAGTCCAGTGCTTAACTCTCTCCATACGAACGGCGAAAGAGACGACGTTAACAGCGTTTCTCCCCAATTACCACCATCAAAATATTACAAGCGGAAGGCTCTTACACCGAAGAGGTGAATGTTGACAAAGAATACCACAATTCTGACGACGGAAGCTAAAGGTTGGGTCATTCAGACACCCACTGGACATCCGAGGGGTCTGTGTAGAGGAGAAGAGAGGACTGGCCGTACTGAGTGAGTTAAACTGCTCGACTTTTGCGCCCCTCTAACAGCAGAATTATGTAAACTAGATTTCACTTTGTTTCCTTGTTGTTTAGATCGTTTTATGTTGTTGGTTTTTTTCATAATTTTTATTTTTGTATTTCCAAAAAATATAAATTGTATCAGTGTTCCAACAACTCTTTCAGTCAAAAGAAGAAGCAGCAGAGACAAGAAAAGACAACAAAACACTGTCAAATAAATGAATTCCGAAAGCGCAAAGCTGTTATCAATAATCAGGGGCCATTAAAAAAAAAAAAAAAAAAAACAACAAAAAACACCCACTCTCTCCATTTCCAGACATTCTTTCCGCCACTTGACCACACAAAATGTGTGTTCCGTAAGAAAACAGGATAAAGGCTTCAAAACCCAAGTGAATGAAAAAAAGGAAGGTTCCAGTCTAATTGCTTTAATCTTCGCTCGTTTTAGAGACAGCTGCAAGAGAGAAAATTATTATTGTTGTTGTTGTTGTTGTTTTTACACGACCTCGTGATTTGGGGGGACTCCTGTTAGCGAGGCAAATGGCACATGTTTCCAGAAGCCGTCTCCTGCTTGAAGAAATTGATCTCTGTTGCTCGTGAAAGCTCGTGAAAGCTGCAAAATTGGTTCGCAGTGATCCTTTTTTCACTTCATTCCTTTCAAGGTGGACGTGTTGATTTTTTTCTGATTTATCGATTTTTCGTTCTTGAGGGACAAGTGAAGGTTTGTGACCCTGTGTTACGAAAAACTTGTGTGTGTGTGTGTGTGTGGAGGGGGGGGGGGGGCGGATGGGGATGGGATGGGAATATAATAGCGAACTAGCACTCGGGTTCAGACACACACGTGTGCACAAATATGAGCTCTTGCGTCCTCGCAAACGCAAATACAAACACACACACACACACACACAAATACACACACACACACACACAAACACACACACACTCACACACACCATGTGGGCATTCATGGCAATGAAGCTGCTGATAAAGCAGCGAAAAGAGGAGCACAAGATTCAGATAAATCAACACAAATACATGTCCGTCTTTCCGTAAAAGAGGCATACACTTTGTTAGAAAAATCAGCATGGGATCAGTTTCATTACGGATGGAAGGAAAAGTTTTTTAAAACACAAAGGGGCATTATTCCCCAAGAATATCATTAAAGAAAAGATACCGAATCCATCAGCTTGCTATACAAGATTAATAACCTATACTTTCTTCCGTATAAAACTTGATGCGCTGAAGACAAAGTATAGTAAAAATGTTACATGCACCTGTGGTAAGCAGTTCAGCTTGCATTATTGTTTTAAATTATTTCTGACGAGGCTCTCATGGTCGAACTTTCACAGGCATTACTTCATGGCCCTAGTTCTACATTCCTTTAATGTACTCCATAACTGTGTTAATGGTTTCTGATTATTATCATCATTATTGAATAGTTACTGTTAAATGTAAATGCATATTAGTTATGCATTTTTTGGTAGTCTTCTACCTTTTTTGTTTTCCTCTTCCCTGTCCACCCCCCCCCCCACCCCCCACCTTTTTTAAAGTTTTTTTTTAATCGTCTAATATCACTGATAGTGAAAAGACACTAAACAAATAAACAATTATCTATTTGATATCTTGAACCATCTCTGTACGTATCGACTGTATGTGTCATTTTCGTGTAACTGTATGCGAACGATTGTGTTTGATACAAAACACAACACAACACAACAC
>NC_134903.1:12776850-12794350 GCF_041734735.1 Babylonia areolata | reverse complement strand
GTCATCTCAAAGACAACAGTGTCAACAGGGAGTCATCTCAAAGACAACAGTGTCAACAGGGAGTCATCTCAAAGACAACAGTGTCAGCAGGAAATCTCTTCAAAGACAACAGTGTCAACAGGAAGTCATCTCAAAGACAACAGTCTCATCACCTCAAAGACAACAATGTCAGCGGGAAATCTCGTCAAAAAGACAACAGTGTCAACAGGGAGTCATCTCAAAGACAACAGTGTCAACAGGGAGTCATCTCAAAGACAACAGTGTCAACAGGAAGACACCTCAAAGACAACAGTGTCATCACCTCAAAGACAACAATGTCAGCAGGAAATCTCGTCAAAGACAACAGTGTCAACAGGAAGTCATCTCAAAGACAACAGTGTCATCACCTCAAAGACAACAATGTCAGCAGGAAATCTCGTCAAAGACAACTGTGTCAACAGGAAGTCATCTCAAAGACAACAGTGTCATCACCTCAAAGACAACAATGTCAGCAGGAAATCTCGTAAAAGACAACAGTGTCAACAGGAAGTCATCTCAAAGACAACAGTGTCATCACCTCAAAGACAACAATGTCAGCAGGAAATCTCTTCAAAGACAACAGTGTCAACAGGAAGTCATCTCAAGGACAACAGTGTCATCACCTCAAAGACAACAATGTCAGCAGGAAATCTCGTAAAAGACAACAGTGTCAACAGGAAGTCACCTCAAAGACAACAATGTCAGCAGGAAATCTCTTCAAAGACAACAGTGTCAACGGGAAGTCACCTCAAAGACAACTGTGTCACCACCTGAAAGACAACAATGTCAGCAGGATTTTTTTTCAAACACAACATTGTCAACAGGAAGTTACCCCAAAGACAACAGTGTCATCACCTCAAAGACAACAATGTCAGCGGGAAATCTCGTCAAAGACAACAGTGTCAACAGGGAGTCATCTCAAAGACAACAGTGTCAACAGGGAGTCATCTCAAAGACAACAGTGTCAACAGGGAGTCATCTCAAAGACAACAGTGTCAGCAGGAAATCTCTTCAAAGACAACAGTGTCAACAGGAAGTCACCTCAAAGACAACAGTGTCATCAGCTCAAAGACAACAATGTCAGCAGGAAATCTCTTCAAAGACAACAGTGTCAACAGGAAGTTACCTCAAAGACAACTGTGTCATCACCTCAAAGACAACAATGTCAGCAGGAAATCTCGTAAAAGACAACAGTGTCAACAGGAAGTCATCTCAAAGACAACAGTGTCATCACCTCAAAGACAACAATGTCAGCAGGAAATCTCTTCAAAGACAACAGTGTCAACAGGAAGTCATCTCAAAGACAACAGTGTCATCACCTCAAAGACAACAATGTCAGCAGGAAATCTCGTCAAAGACAACAGTGTCAACAGAAAGACACCTCAAAGACAACAGTGTCAGCAGGAAATCTCTTCAAGACAACAGTGTCAACAGGGAGTCATCTCAAAGACAACAGTGTCAACAGGAAGTCACCTCGAAGACAACAATGTCAACAGTGTCATCACCTCAAAGACAACAATGTCAGCAGGAAATCTCTTCAAAGACAACAGTGTCAACAAGAAGTCACCTCCAAGACAAGTGTCAACATGAAGTCATCTCAAAGACAACAGTGTCAACAGGAAAACACCTCAAAGACAACAGTGTCATCACCTCAAAGACAACAATGTCAGCAGGAAATCTCGTAAAAGACAACTGTGTCAACAGGAAGTCATCTCAAAGACAACAGTGTCATCACCTCAAAGACAACAATGTCAGCAGGAAATCTCGTCAAAGACAACTGTGTCAACAGGAAGTCATCTCAAAGACAACAGTGTCATCACCTCAAAGACAACAATGTCAGCAGGAAATCTCGTAAAAGACAACAGTGTCAACAGGAAGTCATCTCAAAGACAACAGTGTCATCACCTCAAAGACAACAATGTCAGCAGGAAATCTCTTCAAAGACAACAGTGTCAACAGGAAGTCATCTCAAAGACAACAGTGTCATCACCTCAAAGACAACAATGTCAGCAGGAAATCTCTTCAAAGACAACAGTGTCAACAGGAAGTCATCTCAAAGACAACAGTGTCAACAGGAAGTCACCTCAAAGACAACAGTGTCATCACCTCAAAGACAACAATGTCAGCAGGAAATCTCTTCAAAGACAACAGTGTCAACAGGAAGTCACCTCAAAGACAACTGTGTCACCACCTGAAAGACAACAATGTCAGCAGGATTTTTTTTCAAACACAACATTGTCAACAGGAAGTTACCCCAAAGACAACAGTGTCATCACCTCAAAGACAACAATGTCAGCGGGAAATCTCGTCAAAGACAACAGTGTCAACAGGGAGTCATCTCAAAGACAACAGTGTCAACAGGGAGTCATCTCAAAGACAACAGTGTCAACAGGGAGTCATCTCAAAGACAACAGTGTCAACAGGAAGTCACCTCAAAGACAACAGTGTCAGCAGGAAATCTCTTCAAAGACAACAGTGTCAACAGGAAGACACCTCAAAGACAACAGTGTCAGCAGGAAATCTCGTAAAAGACAACAGTGTCAACAGGAAGTCATCTCAAAGACAACAGTGTCATCACCTCAAAGACAACAATGTCAGCAGGAAATCTCGTAAAAGACAACAGTGTCAACAGGAAGTCATCTCAAAGACAACAGTGTCATCACCTCAAAGACAACAATGTCAGCAGGAAATCTCGTAAAAGACAACAGTGTCAACAGGAAGTCATCTCAAAGACAACAGTGTCATCACCTCAAAGACAACAATGTCAGCAGGAAATCTCGTAAAAGACAACAGTGTCAACAGGAAGTCATCTCAAAGACAACAGTGTCATCACCTCAAAGACAACAATGTCAGCAGGAAATCTCGTAAAAGACAACAGTGTCAACAGGAAGTCATCTCAAAGACAACAGT
Source organism: Babylonia areolata (assembly GCF_041734735.1). NCBI lineage: Eukaryota > Metazoa > Mollusca > Gastropoda > Neogastropoda > Buccinidae > Babylonia > Babylonia areolata. Next base: position 12,791,422 of record NC_134903.1, on the reverse strand, counting down.
GTCATCACCTCAAAGACAACAATGTCAGCAGGAAATCTCGTAAAAGACAACAGTGTCAACAGGAAGTCACCTCAAAGACAACAGTGTCATCACCTCAAAGACAACAATGTCAGCAGGAAATCTCTTCAAAGACAACAGTGTCAACAGGACGTCACCTCAAAGACAACTGTGTCACCACCTGAAAGACAACAATGTCAGCAGGATTTTTTTTCAAACACAACATTGTCAACAGGAAGTCACCCCAAAGACAACAGTGTCATCACCTCAAAGACAACAATGTCAGCGGGAAATCTCGTCAAAGACAACAGTGTCAACAGGAAGACACCTCAAAGACAACAGTGTCAGCAGGAAATCTCTTCAAAGACAACAGTGTCAACAGTAAGTCATCTCAAGGACAACAGTGTCAGCAGGAAATCTCTTCAAAGACAACAGTGTCAACAGGGAAAAGGTAGTCTTAGGAAGGAAGATGCGGGTAGAAAACGAGACAGATAATGATCTCAAAGACGCCGCACAGGGATCGCTGTACCATTATTCGTGTGTGGGCAATTACCGCCTTTACTGTGCTTTAATGACGTGTATTTCTCTTGGGTGGTCGGACGGGATGAATTAATGATGTTACAGCAGGTAGATGTGTGGGTGTGGATTGCGTGTGGGGGTGGGGGGGAGGAGGGGTGGGGGGAGAGGCGGCGGGGGTCCGGGGGAGGGGGCGGGAAGAGGGGGGGGGGAGGCGGGAGTTTGTTTTGAAAACAAGTCACTTGTGGACAGACCAGCTCACAAACAATACAGAGCAAAATTCTTCAAGAAGGAATCATTCCAGAAAAAAGCAAAAAACAAACAAAGACACACAAAAAACAACAACAAACAAACAAACAAAACCAGGTGCTGTTCGCCCCGGCCACAGAAAGCCTGTAACTTATGGGGTCACACACGCTTGAAGACAACAGGAAAACTCTCTCTCTCTCTCTCTCTCTGTCTCTGTCTTCCTCTCTCTCCAAAGTTGTCTCCGTTAAATGAGTAGAAACTGAAACGAATTGGACTGGAACCTGTACGTTTTGCTCATGAATGTTTCATCCCTTTGAATTTCTATCACTTTTATTTTTTTTTAAGTTTGCGATCTTTTAGGCTGAATATACATTACTTGTATCTATGTGGAAGACAGATAAAGAGATGTGGTTATTTGAGATGAATGGATTGGGTGGAAATGGAAGCAGTTTGCTTCGGTCTCAGTTTCAGTTTCACACGGTGTCATGGAGTTTAGGACAAATCTCTTTTTATACGCCACACCCCATCAGCAAGCAAGGCAGATTCCTCACCAGCAGCATAGCTCAACACGCTAGTTAGGCCTTGAGTGCCAAGAGAGAGACAGAGACAGAGACAGAGGGAACAGAATAACAGAACAGAACAAATGTTTTAATTGCGTAAATGCCTGTGACCCGTTGCAAACATAATATACATAAGAAACCTACACAAGGCACACAAATAAGTGGATAAATAACAGACAGATAAACAAATAAATAAATAAATGCCCAGCCACTGTTCAAAGAGATGAGGTCTGCAAGCCCACCTGTTCCTCCTTATGTGAACAGAACGTCTGCAGATGAGGCTCACCGTTCCCCTGATGTGGCTTACGACATAGAAAGCCAGTCCCCAGTGACCCAGGTTCACCCATTGCCCGTTGTCATGACTGAACATTCCCGACCGGACCCTCCACCTGGCGACACAGACCTACGTCCCCAGCTGGATCCTCTTCCTGGCGGAACTTCCCCACGCCCCGTCGTGCAGTCTCCTTATGGGCGCGACCATTCTTCCACGGGTGACAAGGAAATGAACATTGTGGCTGAAGACACAGAAGTTCCTGGCCACCCCTTGCTTTCCACCAGCATCACCCACGAAAACGAAACATCCAGGCTTACCCCACAAAGAGCACCCGTTACACGCAAACAAAGCAAAACTAGAAACAAACAAAGCAGACACGTTGACAGAAACAAACAAACACGACTCACTGACAAATTCCAGTCCAGTGACCACAACAGAGAGAGAGAGAGAGAGAGAGAGAGAGAGAGAGAGAGAGAGAGAGAGAGAGATAAAAAGGTAGACAGATATGCATATAAATATGTATATATATATTTTAGTACCTACCACAGTACACTGAATTGTGCCAGACGACAACACTAAAGTTGCCATGGGGTGTTTTTCAAATGCGCAAAGTGTGTGCTACTCATAGAACCTTGGTTTATCGTCTGATCCGAAGGACTAAACAGTCAGTTTCACTTTTCCTCCCTCGATCTTCGGAGGAAGGGAGAGATCGGGATTTGAACCAAGGCCCTCACAGATACTGTACTGGCAGATGAGCGTCTTAACTCACTCAGTACGGCCAGTCCTCTCTTCTCCTCTACACAGATCCCACGGATGTCCAGTGGGTGTCTGAATGACCCAACCTTTAGCTTCCGTCGTCAGACTTGTGGTATTCTTTGTCAACATTCACCTCTTCAGTGTAAGAGCCTTCCGCTTGCAATATTTTGATGGTGGTAATTGGGGAGAAACGCTGTTAACGTCGTTTCTTTCGCCGTTCGTATGGAGAGAGTTAACCACTCTGACAGCAGTTTGTAGATTGAAGGTTTTGGCACTTGTGGTCCGTATGCCTGGGTGTGTTTCGTCAAACGCTGTTATGATCAGGAAAGGTGACATGTCACCTCAGTTTCTGTCTGTCTGTCTGTTTGTCGGTCTCTTCTGTCTGTCTGTGTCTGTTTGTCATGACTCATTCTCTTTGTGTGATCATCTATAATTATGTCTACCTGTTCCTTACTTTCCTTGTCTCTCGCATGTGTTTTCAGTGTGTGTGTGTGTGTGTGTGTGTGTGTGTGTGTGTGTGTGTGTGTGTGTGTGTGTGTGTGTGTGTGTGTGTTGTTTGTTTGTTTGTGTGTGTGTGTGTGTGTGTGTGTGTGTGTGTTGTTTGTGTGTGTGCGTGTGTGTGTGTGTGTGTGTGTGTGTGTGTGTGTGTGTGTGTGTGAACGTCCACATGCCATCTCACATCCACTGAATTTCCAGTTCACTGATTTTTAGTTTTTGCATAGGATGGTATCAGATCAGAAACAAGATACATTACTTACTAACAAACGTTCAGATTATTCTACTGTAGATTATATTAATAATAATAATAACAATAATAATACAGTAGTAGTAGTATTGTTTGTATTTGTATTTCTTTTTATCACAATAGATTTCTCTGTGTGAAATTCGGGCTGCTCTCCACAAGGAGAGCCCGTCGCTACACAACAGCGCCACCCATTTTTTTTGGTATTTTTTCCTGCTTGCAGTTTTATTTGTTTTTCCTATCGAAGTGGAGTTTTCTACATAATTTTGCCAGGAACAATCCTTTTGTTGCCGTGGGTTCCTTTACGTGCGCTAAGTGCATACTGCACACGGGACCTGGGTTTATAGTCTCATCCGAATGACTAGCGTCCAGACCACCACTCAAGGTGTAGTGGAGAGGGAGAAAATACCGGCGGCTGAGCCGTGATTCGAACCAGCGCGCTCAGATTCTCTCGCTTCCTAGACGGACGTGTTACCTCTAGGCCATCAATCTGTGCGAAATAGATCATTATTATTCTTATTATAATCATCATTATTATTATCATCATCATCGTTATTATCATTGTTGTTTTGCATTATTATTATTATAATTATCATCATCATCATCATTACTTCTTGCGTGTTGTCATCACTTATGACATTTTCCTGCCAGTTATATTCTTCTTTCCCCCGAACGCCCTTGACATTACCCCCCCCCCCCCCCTCCACTCTCCCAAACCCCTCCACTCCCCCAAGATTTCATTTATCATGAATTTGTGACTTTTCGTGGCTGCACTGGCAACACAAGAAATATGAGTTCCCTGAATCATGGCGCATGCGCTGCAATTCACGCTTTGTCACGTGTCTTTGATCTTGGCTGTGAACATTCTGATTGGTTCGCTTCATTTCCTCTGGAGGATGGGGTTCCATTCTCCCACTGCAGAGGCGTCTTACGCCCACGGCAACAAAAAGATTGTCAGCGAACAAAAACCCTCATGTCCACTCTAATACGCGTGTGAGTGTGTCTGTGGCTGAAGCCTGATTGAATGACTTGGGAAACGAATGATGAGCGACTAAAGGCAGCTGTCAGTTGACTCAAAGCAGGTAGGCAGCCTATTATGCTGAAATGACTCCGTGTTTGTAAAGAGCTTTGAGTCTGGTCTCTAACCGAAGATAGGCGCTATATACTACTACTACTACCACTACTTCTACTAATGATAATAATCTTATTGATAAATACAAGAACAACAACAATTATGACAACAATCATAATCAAACTACTACTACTACTAATAATAATAATAATAATAATGTGTGTGTGTGTGTGTGTGTGTGTGAGAGAGAGAGAGAGAGAGAGAGAGAGCGAGTGTGTGTGTGTGTGTGTGTGTGTGTGTGTGTGTGTGTGTGTGTGTGTGTGTGTGTGTGTGTGTGTGTTAGAGAAAACCATGGTATCTCACACAAATCAAATGACGCAGATGATCGGACAGAAAAGATACAAGGACGACGTAGATTCTTTCTTTGAAATCTATCAAGGATGGATCATTGCCCCGTATTCGATTCAGTGTACTGGATATATGTGAATAAGGTTTTACATGCCTTTGCTTTTGGCGAAGATATATGTAAATTGGAATGCATCTTTTATAAAGATATAAAATCATATGTTGTAGTAAATTGTAAGGTATCCCACACAGGGGAAGTAAATCATGGCGAACTCTGAACCAGTTTTTTATTTATTTTTTATATGACATAATTTTGTGTTCCTTTGTTAAGTGGGGGCAAAAATTCAAAGTTATTATGAGCTGGGGAACCACCATGAAACAAATAAAAAGAAGTAATAATAATAATAATAATAATAATGGTATTTATATAGCGCTGGATCTTGTGCAGAGACAAATCAAAGCGCTTTCGCACCAGTCATTCACACGCATGCATAACTCTAAAACTGGAGAAACTGAAGACAGGGAAGAGGCAGGAAAGGGAGGCTATTTTGGGAAAAGGTGGGTTTTAAGGCCAGACTTGAAAGAGCTGAGTGTGGAGACTTGACGAAGCGAAGGAGGAAACAAAACTGAAAAGGCGTCTAATGAGGATAACATTTTAGTTACAAACAAAACTATGAAAAAAAAATTGGGTATTAGGATCAGTGACGTTTGTAATTCATGGAAAAATGAGACCAGACTCAGTATAACATTGTCTATGGTTTTGCATGTCGTCTAAACTGTACTGGCTGGAATTAGAGAACGTTTTAAAGGAAACATGTGATGCTCCCTAAAATGCAAAGTTAAACATAGAATTAGTACTCTTTGGAAATTATGATGTTTCATAAGCAGATGAATCATTAAACGTCATTCAATGTGCGACGCCGAAGTCTAAACATACACGCACGCACACACACACACACACACACACACACACACACACACACAGAGGGAGGGAGAGAGAGAGGCAGACAGACGGACAGAAATAGAGTCAATCATAACCGACAGAATACGAATACGAATGTTTTATTGATGAGGCCTTTTGGCCTTTGTCAATTATAGATAAACACACACACACACACACACACACACAGACACACACACACAGACACACACAGACACACACAGAGACACACACACACACACACACACAGAGACATACACACACACACAGACAGACACACAGAGACACAGACAGACAGAGACAGAAAGAGAGAGACGGGGGGCGGGGCAGGTGGGAGAAGAGTTCTGTGCGAAAAGACTTGATTAATCCTCGCGACACCAATGTGTTAATGATGGGGTCATTCAATCAAGAGAGAGGGAGAGGAGCGAAGGGGTGTGTGTGTGTGTGTGGGGGGGGGGTGACAGAGAGAGGGGAGAGACAGAAAAGAAAATGAAGAAAGGGAGAAAGAGAAAAGAGAAAGAGACAGGAAGGGAGACAGAGGTGGGAGTGGGAGAGGATTTGCCCAACAAACGGACGTGATCCATGTACGTGACACAAAGTATGTACCTTGAGAGAGATGCGAGAAGGGAAGGGGGAAAAAAAAGAGTGGGAGAGAGGACGGGAGAGACTGAGAGAGAGAAGGGAGAATGGGGGAGGGAAAGAAGGATAAAGGGAGAGAGCGAGTGAGAGAGAGAATGGGGGAAGAGAGTGGTGGGGAAGCGGTGGGAAGAAGTGGATAGAGAGAAAGAGAGAGAGACGGACAGAGGAAGGAAAACGAGAGAGGAGGCACAGAGAGAGAGGGGAAATACACACACACACACACACACAAGAGTGAGAGAGAGAGAGACAGGGAGAGAGAGACAGAGAGAGAGAGATTCCAGATTCCAGATGGTTTAATGTTTTTAAGTCCTCAGGCTCCTAACATTGTCAACAATAACAGACAGTATTCTAGTACATTACAATTTTGCTTGGACTCTGATTACACAATCCTACAATTTACTTCGCTGACATGTGGATAAGTCACACACACACACACACACACACACACACTAACAGCGCGCACGCGCGTGCGATGCATCCTTCATTTGAATTGAGTTGCGGCCTGCGGCTCACACCTGCACTGCATGTGTATGGATATTCGTCTAGAACAGGAACAGCAAATAATCAATTGCTTAGCTCCATCAATATGTCACGCAGAGAGAGAGAGAGAGAGAGAGAGAGACAGAGAGAGACAAGACGATAGGGAGAGAAAGACAGATAGACCAAGAAAAAACAAAGACTCTGAAGACTACAAGAACAATTAAAACTCATGCCCCATTTACAAGAGATAGAGCCCCCATACCCTGCCTCACCGCCCCCCCCCCCCCCCCTCAGGGGGACCTAACTTCGCTCAAGGAAGGTTAGAACAGCGGAAGGAGAGGATTGGGCCCCGACTTCATGTGCTTAACCCCTGGACACAGCGGGTATAAATGAACTGTACTGATTGACGTGAAATGGCCAGGAAGCTTTGACCTTTGAAAGGGAAACGGAATAATCCGTCAGTGATGGGAAAGACTGCTTTAACTGACCGGAATGAAGGGGCTGTGTCTGCTAGAGGGACAGAGAGACGGAGACACACGCACACACAAACACAAACACAGAGAAAGAGAGAGAAAGACACACACACACACACACACACACACGCACGCACACACACATACACGCACGCACACAAAGAAAGAGAGAGAAACACACACACACACACACACACACACGAAATACAGTATCATTAGATTGACTCATATGTTTAAAGCGCTTGGAAAAAACACCAAAAAAAAACAACCAAGAGAGGCAAGGCCTTCAAGACTCATTGTGATACACTTTTTAAAAAAATCCAAGCTTTTTATGTATTGAGTATAATGCATTTACTGTCATATTTATATTTTTTATATTCTCTAACTTGGCACTTTGATCTGATATTCGACCCAACAAAAGATCTGTCATTATTATCATTTTTTGCTAAGCATGGAAGTTTTGTTTATTGCAAACGTTTTGGTGCAGGCAGTAAAACAAGGGAAATTACTCTGCTGGGGGACTTCATTTGCTTTAAACTGATCTTTCTGATCTTAAACATTACATTTTGAAATTATACTCAATACATAAAAAGCTTGGATGTTTTTTAAAAAGTGCATCACGAGTGAGTCTTGAAGGCCTTGCCTCTCTTGTTTCAATATGTAATGTTTAAGATGAGAAAGATCAGTTTAAAGCAAATTAAATCCCCTAGCATTAATTAGAGTAATTTCCCTTTTTTACTACCTGCACCAAAACGTTTGCAAAATAAATAAAACTTCCATGCGCAGCAAAAGAAGTTCCTGTTTGAACAAAAAATGATGATAATGCCTGCTCTTGTTGTTGGGTCAGAACATCAGATCAAAGTGCCAAGTTTAGAGAATACAAAAAATATAAATACAACAGTAAATGCAGCTTGCATATAATTAGGCTTCATTTTTTTTTTTTCTGCCCATCCCAGAGGTGCAATATTGTTTTAAACAAGATGACTGGAAAGAACTCAATTTTTCCTATTTTTATGCCTAATTTGGTGTCGACTGACAAAGTATTTGCAGAGAAAATGTCAATGTTAAAGTTTACCACGGACACACACACAGACAACCGAACACCGGGTTAGAACATAGACTCACTTTCTTTACACAAGTGAGTAAAAAAAAAAAGATTAACAAACATAAACGAAATAGGCATCTGATGTACAGTTTAAAACGCTGTTTACCTAACTGTATATATATATATATATTTTTTTTTTTTTTAATTCATTTATTTATTCTTTTTTTTCTAATCATTTTTTTGTTGTGTTTGTTTTTTGCTTACTGGAACTGGTGCTATTCGTTTGACAGAGATTAGATCTCTGAACGCCGTTGAGAAATTACCAGAAACAAACATTTAACTCACTTTCTTTCATCTTTAAAATTAAAAAAAAAGAAGTTCTTTCCTTTTTATACATTACTCACAGTCGCAAACACGTGCACACACACACAACACACACACACACTCACTCACTCACACACATTTTGAAACTTTGTAATTTAAAAGGGGGGCTGGGGGGGTGCATTCTCTTTTCATATTTTTTTTACACCTGATTAATCATCAGATATCTTTTCCTCCACATCTCTCTCTAAAAAATGCATTTTTTTTCTTTTTTTTACTGCCCCGTAAAATTACTAATTAAAATTCCTGTTGTTTGTTTATTCATTTATTTATGTATTTATTTATTCATTCATGTAGCTATTTATTTATCTATTTATCTATTTAGTTAGTTAGTTATTCATCTATTTATTTATCTATTTATGCTTCCCTGGGGGGTAGGAGGGGTGTTGTTGTTGTTGTTTTTCCTGACATTGGCATGCCCTCAACCCCAGAGAATTTACAGTGCAGTTTAAATTCCCCGCTCTTCTTTGATCCAGGCCCAGAGACAACCTCTTTGGCTGAAAATTAGCTCTCGTTTGCTCTGTAATTGAATGGCGCCTTGTGTGTGTGTGTGTGTGTGTGTGTGTGTGTGTTGAATTCTTCCTTTTTGCTTTGAGATGGTGAAGATTTGTTGCGACGACTCCCCCCCCCCCCCCCCCCCCCCCCCCCTGTAAAAAGTGTATATACTGAGTACGTTGATTAAAGCGATGGCGAGAAATGAAAAGATAAACGTTGAAGAGAATTTTGCTGTTTCTGTTTCTGATGTAACTGTCGCTGTTTTATTCTAAGATAATCACATGATTTTTATTTATTTATTTATTTATTTTATTGCGTTGTACTATTTTTTTGTCATAATATATTTCTCCGCGGGTTTTAGTTTGTTTGTTTTGTTGTTGTTGTTGTTGTTGTTTTGTTTTGTTTTTGATTTTTGCTGCCCCATCATCTGCACCATTTCAGTGGCATTACTCCCCACGCCGCTCATTTAGATTCCCCCATACAAGGCCACACCCGGGTTCGTCCGTCACAGTTTCAGCGTCGGCAGTCCGTGGCTCCACGAGTCCAACGCCTTTCCACACAGCCACAGCCACACAAACCAGTGACTGGCCAATGAAAGAGTTGGAAAGGTAGAAAAGCTGGCTTTGTGGTTTGGGGGCCCGGTGGGGGGGGGGGGGGGGGGTATGATTTAAAACCACGGGAAGTCTGGCATCAATGAGTCTGGCCGTCCTGAATGCTGTGCTTGTTGCACGTGAGAACAATTTCTACAACAACAACAACAACAACAACAGCAGCAGCTGCAGCAGCTAACAGCAGAGAGTCAACACCTATAAAGGTCCTCTCTTCCTCTGTCTCTCACTTTGTGTGTGTGTGTGTGTGTGTCTGTGTGTGTCTGTGAGGTGTGTGTGTGTGTGTGTGTGTGTGTGTGTGTGCGTGTGCCTATGAGTCAACATGTGTTTGCGTTTAGCAGAAGTGGTGGTTGTTGTTGTTGTTGGCGGTGGTGTTGGTGTTTGTGTATCTATTTTCTTCCGTCCGCTTCCTGTTTATGCCTCCATGGTTTATTTGGGTTCCTGTCTTGACCCACTGAAGCATGGAAACCCTTCCACAGTGGGTTGAGAAGTGACTGAAGTAGATATTGTGAGAGGGAGATACGGAGGGAGAGGGGAGAGAGAGAGAGAGATGGAAGGGAGAGGGAGAGGGGGAGAGAAATGGAGGGAAGAGAGTGTCACGGATTTAGCGCATAAGGCCCCTCCTGTACACCACTGCCACTGAGCCGTGACGAACGTGATCACCCATGTACATATCTCACCTTAGCTGCTTTCTCGTTTTGGTGTGGGTTTTTTTTATTCCTCTGTTCCTTCCCCCTCCGCCCCCCACTAGCCCCCTCCCCCTAATCCGTGTTATTCTGTCATTTTAGCTCTTGCACATGCTTTACATACTCCTTGACACAGGCTACCGCTTCAAGATTCCTCACTCAATTATAGGAGGTAAAAAATTTCACCAAACATGCAGACATCAAGATCATTCACTTTCAGAACTTAACGGCGTCTGGTCACCTAGAGCTTCAACACTCTGTAGGGCAGATAGGGGTACCTGTTCATCCAGGTACTCCCAAAAAGATCCCCAGAATCCCTCCGACCCTGTGGCCTCTCTTCAATGAGATGATGAGTGTGGAGGAATAGTTCCACATCTGGAACTGGAAAGGACCCCCCCCCTCCCCCCCCGCCAGTCTCTTTCAAATTTGTCCCCTGCCTCTTCACTGACCAGTCACTCCGAGGACCATGCCCCGTCAAACACCAACCTGAGGTGCCCTCCAACCGACTGTACCACCGCATCACCTGGATGAGTTGACTGTGTCTCAGGGGAGAGGGTTAGAGGAACTAAATGGCTTTGTAAGGGCATAGTTTGTTCTGTTCTTCTCCTCCTTCTTCTTCTTCTTTGCGTTCGACAGCTACGCAGTCAGGGTCGAAGTCCGAGGGATGCCACAAACTCGGACGTCCGGTGAAGATCGGCTGCCGTCCCCCAGAGCTTGGTGTTGAGGTCAGCACCCCCAGGCCAGGACTGCTGCCGCATCTTCTCATACAGGGGGCAGTCTTGGAGAATATGGGATGGGGTCTGGTCAGCCTGGCCGCAATCACACAGGGATGTGGCTGCCACTCCAATCCTCTTCAGGTGTGCTCGGAGGCCGCAGTGTCCTGTGCGAAGGCGGTAGATGGTAGTCTGGTGTCTTCTCTCCAGTGTCCTGATGGGATCTTGGTGTGCCTGGTAGCCTCCGTTCAGGGTGACCCAGCCTCTTCGGAATCTGCTGCGGAGGAGAGTTTTTGTTTCCTCATATGTGGCAGGAATAGTTGGCTGTGTGAGCTGGCTTCCTTCCTTAGCAAGGTGGTCTGCACGCTCGTTGCCTGGGAGGCCTACATGTGCAGGCACCCACTGGAGGGTCGTTGGGGCTGTTTGGGTAAGGGGTTTGTTCTGTTCGTTTCTTTGTTTGTTTTTTTGTTTTGTTTTTCTTTTCCTAAATTCATTAGTCATCCATCACCCTTTTCACCCTTTTCTCTTTGGGAAGTTTTTTTTTTTTACATCCCCGGGTAGAGGTACAGATTGGGGTGGATGGGTGGGTGTAGCACTCTTTTCTATCTGTGGGCTAGCTAGCATACATTATTTTGTCCTGTTCTCTTTCTGCCTCTTCTTTCTGGCATCGTGTGAATGCGTGAATAAAAGATGTAAAAATATATTTCATTTTTAGTGGTCTGCTGTTTGTGTGCGAGGGTGGTCGACTTGAGCGAATCCTGGGTTAAATTATGCAAAACCTTAGACGCGACAGAGAGAGGGAGAGGGGGGAAGAGAGAGAGATGGAAGAGAGAGGGAGAGGGGGGAGAGAGAGATGGAAGAGAGGGAGAGGGGGGGAGAGAGAGAGATGGAAGAGAGGGAGAGGGGGGAGAGAGAGAGATGGAAGAGAGAGGAAGAGGGGGAGAGAGAGAGATGGAAGAGAGAGGGAGAGGGGGAGAGAGAGATGGAAGAGAGAGGGAGAGAGAGATGAAAGAGAGAGGGAGTGGGAGAGAGAGAGATGGAAGAGATGGAGAGGGGGAGAGAGAGAGATGGAAGAGAGGGAGAGGGGGAGAGAGAGATGAAAGAGAGAGGGAGTGGGAGAGAGAGATGTAAGAGAGAGGGAGAGAGAGGGGGTGAAGAAATAGGGAGACAGAGAATGAGAAAGAGAGGAAGCGGATACAAATAAAAAATAATTTAAAAAAACAGACAGAGGGAGGGAGAGAGAGAAAGAAACATAGTCAGGGAAGAAGAAAGAGATGAAGAAAGAGAAAGAGAGAAATGAGACAAAGAGAGAGGTGGAGGGGGGGGGGGGAAAGAAAGTGTGGAGGAGAGAGACGGAGAATAATGTGATCATAATACATGGATCATGTCACACTGGTTCTCTTTATCGCGTAACAAAAATATCAAAGCTCATGACACACCTCACCCCACTCTCCCCCGACCCACCCCAACCGCCCCCCCCCCACGCACACACACACACCCACACACCCTCTCCCCACCCCTCACCCCACCCCCTCCACACACACACACACACAAACCAACATGAATAAACCAACCCGAAAACCATAACACAAAAATAACGTTAATTGTCCCAACTTCACCCTCAACGTTGAATTAACAACATCCAGTTTCGTTTCCACACCTTATCCAATATCCAATTCAGGCGCCAAGGCCACAGATAATCACACCCACCCACCCACCCACCCACCCACCAAACACATAACAGCTTAACGACCCCAGGCAGTTTGTTAAAGACCACAAAATCGCACGCACAGATCAATAATAACCCCCCCCCCCCCCCCCCACCATCCCGACTGCTGGCTAGCATCAAAGATCGAACAGCATGGGGTGACTGAACTGCACACACCGTTCAACTTTTCAGCCGACCACAGCAGAGGTCATGCTTGTTGGGCTCCACAAAGTCTGCTTCATGATTGTAATCATCGCCAAACCTCTGTCAGGGCTTGTGTGGGTGTGGGTTGAGGGTCTGAGGGTGTGTGTATGTGTGTGTGTGTGTGTGGGGGGGGGGTGGGGGGTTGGGGGGGGGTTGGGTGTGTGTTTAGGGCGTGGGAGGAGTGTTTGTGTGTGTGGTGTATGTGTGCGTGTGTGTGTGCGTGTGTGTGTGGGGGTGGGTGGGTGGGGGTTGGTTTTGGGTGTGAGTGGAGGGGAAGGGAGGGGGGTGTGGGGTGTGTGTGGGGTGGGGGCTGGGTGTGAGTGTGTGTGGTGGGGGGTGCATGTGTGTGTGTGTGTTTGCGAGTGTGTGTGTGTGTGTGTGTGTGTGTGTGTGTGTGTGTGTTTGTTTGCGAGTGTGTGTGTGTGTGTGTGTGTGTGGTTGGGGGGTGTGGGTGTGTGTGGGTGTGTGTGTGTGGGAGGGGGACGGTGCGGGGGTTGTGAGTGTGTGTGTGTGTGTGTGTATGGGGGTGGGGGTGTGGATTTGGGTGTGTGTGTGTGTGTGTGTGTGTGTGTGTGTGTGTGTGTGTCTGTCTGTCTGTGGGTGTCTGTGTGTGGGGTGGGTGGGAGTGGGGATGAGTGGGAGGGGAGGTTATCACAAGGCCAACGCATGACATCATAACAATACATGTTCAAGCCTGATCTGTGTGTGTGTGTGTGTGTGTGTTTGTGTGTGTGTGTGTGTGTGTATCTGTGTGTGTGTGTGTGTGTATCTGTGTGTTTGTGTGTATGTGTGTGTGTGTGTGTGTGTGTGTATCTGTGTGTGTTGTGTGTATGTATCTGTGTGTGTTTGTGTGTTTGTGTGTGTGTGTATCTGTGTGTGTATCTGTGTGTGTTTGTGCATGTCTGTGTGTGTGTGTGTGTGTGTGTGTGTGTGTGTGTGTGTCTGTGTGTGCGTGTTGTACCACCAGCCCAATACTCCCAACAACATCGACCTCATTACAACACATTTCCAACCATGACCTTTTCTTGTTCAGCTGGCCTGGAGGTAAACCATATGAAATGTCGATGTTTCCCTGCCTCTCTCTCTCTGTCTCTGTCTCTCTCTCTCTGTCGCGCGCGCGCGCACGTGTGTGTGTGTGTGTGTGTGTTTCTGCATCTCTCCCTCTCTCTCTCACGTTTTCTCTGTCCCGTTGCCCGTTGTCTCTCTCCCTCTCTCCCCCCCCCTCTCTCTCCCTCTCTTTCTCCATCCCACCCAACCTCCCCTCCCCTCCCATGCAGAGTGAAAACAGCCACGCATCATCAATTCGAAACGATCGATCGCCACCCCACCCCGCCCCGCACCCCCCATCCCCTAGCACCCTCCACCCCCCAGTCCTGCATTACAATCAGCCCTCTCACGCCCCCCCTCCGCCCCCCACTGTCTCCCACCAACAGCACACCCCCCCTCACCTCCCCAAACCCTGCATTTCAATCAACCCTCTCACCTCTCACCCCGTCTGCCTCCGACATTCCCCCCCCCACCCCCCCCCCACACACACCCAGCCCCCAACCCCCCGCACTAAAGCCTCTCAAACACTGCGCGTCAAGGTTTCGGATTTCGGAGTCCTGTGTCCGAGGCAGTCAGTCGCGGGCTTTACGTTCTCGGGTCAGGTCGCTTAGGCGTGAACCGATCATAGAGGCCGTACTAAGT
>NC_134903.1:12736850-12761850 GCF_041734735.1 Babylonia areolata | reverse complement strand
GAGTGACGATGCCCAAACAACTGCGGTGAAAACGTTAACGAAGGAAACATTCCACCCGAAATGAGTGGTGTGGAGTTGTAGTCCACCAATGATCAAATAGAGGGTGTTGAGGAGGAGAAAGAAAGTAAGTCGAAGAAGGAGGAGAAGGAAGGAGAAGGAGGAGGAGAGAAGAAGAAGAAGAAGAAGAAGAAGAAGAATGTGGAGGTGGAGGAGGAGAAGAAGAAGAAGAATGTGGAGGAGGTGGAGGAGGAGAAAAAGAAGAAGAAGAAGAAGAAGATTGATTGAATGATTGATTGAATCTTTAACGGGTAAAGAATTAGGCACAGTAACGAAGAAGAGGAGGAGAAGAAGGAGGAGGAGGAGGAGGAGGAGGAGGAGGAGGAGGAGGAGGAGGAAGAAGAAGAAGAAGAAGAAGAAGAAGAAGAAGAAGAAGAAGAAGAAGAAGAAGAAGAAGAAGAAGAAGAAGGAAATAGAGAAGAAGACGTCTGCTGAGAAGACAGCAGCAGAAGAAGAAGAAGAGGAAGCAGTATGGTAAAATCAGCTGGTCAGCTGTATTCATCCACACGTTTCATTGCCTTGCCCTTGTTCTTCAAAAGCGGTCCCTCTCTCTCTCTCTCTCGCTCGCTCCCCCCCCCCCTCCCCGCCCCCTTCTCTCTCCCCCCTCTGTCTCTACGTCCCTATCTGTCCCACTGTGTCTCTCCCTCTCCCCCCTCTCTCTCTCCCCAAATCTTTCTCTCTCTCCTTCTATCTCTCTCTTTCTCTCTCTCCGTCCCTCTCCCTCTCTCTCTCCCCATCTCTCTCTCTCTTTCTCTCTCCCCTCTCTCTTTCTCCCTCTCCCCCCCCTCTCTCTCCCTCTCCCATCTCTCTCTCTCTTTCTCTCTCCCATCTGTCACTCTTTCTCCCTCTCCCCATTTCTCTTTCTCCCTCTCCCCATCTCTCTCATTCTCCCTCTCCTCATCTCTCCCCCCCCCTCTCTCTTTCTCCCTCTCTCTCCCTCTCTCTGTCCTTCTTTTACCCTCTGCTTTTTTTCAATCATTGTTTCTGTCTTCCGTCATCATCCTTCTTCCCCTATTTTCACCCCATGACCACCCCCCCCCCCTCCTCCCTCTCCCCCTCTCTCTACGTTCCATCCTCCTCTCTCTTTCTCTAACCCTTCCCTCCCTCCTTCTCTCTCTCTCTGTGCCTCTGTCCTTGTCTCTATGTCTGTCTCTCTATGTCTCTGTCTTTCTCTCTCTGTGTGCCACTGTCCTTGTCTCTATGTCTGTCTGTCTGTCTCTCCCTCCCCCCCCCCTCTCTCTCTCTCTCTGTGCCTCTGTCCTTGTCTGTCTGTCTCTCTCTCTCTCTCACCCTTCCCTCTCTCCATCTCAGCCACTCTCTCTCTCTCTCTGCCTCTGTCTTTGTCTGTCTGTCTGTCTCTCTCACCCTTCCCTCTCTCCATCTCTGCCACTCTCTCTCTCTGCCTCTGTCCTTGTCTGTCTGTCTCTCTCTCTTCCCTCTCTCCATCTCAGCCACTCTCTCTCTCTGTCTGTTATTGTTGTTCAAAAGCAGTCCTCTCCGCTGTCCCCACTCCCCTGCACTCTGTTAGCATCTGTTTGTTATCTGAACTTTGTGTCTTTCTGTACCACCACTCTTCACCACTCCTCCCTCTCTCTCTCCCTCTCTCTCTCTCTCTCCCTTTCTATCCCCACCCTCTCTCCATCTCAGCCCTTCCTTCTCGTTTCCCATTGTGGTATCCGATAATCAAGTTGATTAATTAAGAAATCTGTGCAAGCGGCTAATGTTCACAATCCGGTCCATGTTTTGATTTTGTTCCCGACAGTTGGTGAGGGTTTCATTGATCAAAGACATTGATCACCTTAAAAAAAAAAAAATCAATCAATAAAAAGAATTTAAAAAAACGTGACTTCAGAGCGTCATCTTAGATTACATTTCTGCAAAGTCCGCGGGTGTTTAACCCCAGGACGTCCAATTTTCATGTAAACACACACACACACACACACACACACACACACCAAAAACCAACTAAAATATTCTGATTCAAAGAGAATCGCCTACTGAGATTCTGACGGCGTAATTTCGATTACGATTTTTTTCTGGGGATGGGGGGTCATTGAGGGATGAGTGGTGGTGGAAGAGGAGGGGGGATGGGGGGGGAGGGCCATGTTTTCTGTCCTACATGTGAGGGAGTGGAATCGATCGCCACACCCGCCAGAATTTTCTGGCTCTCAACTACATCCTGAGTGGTGGTCTGCACGGCGCACGTAAAAGAACCCACTGCAACAAGTGGAGTGATGGCCTAGAGGTAACGCGTCCGCCTAGGAAGCCAGAGAATCTGAACGCGCTGGTTCGAATCACGGCTCAGCCGCCGATAATTTCTCCCCCTCCACTAGACCTTGTGTGGTGGTCTGGACGCTAGTCATTCGGATGAGACGATAAACCGAGATCCCGTGAGCAGCATGCACTTAGCGCACGTAAAATAACCCACGGCAACAAAAGGCTTGTTCCTGGCAAAATTCTTTTAGAAAAATCCACTTCGACTGGAAAAACAAATAAAACTGCACACAGGAAAAAGTACAAAAAAGGGTGGCTCTGTAGTGTAGCGACGCGCTCTCCCTGGGAAGAGCAGCCCGAATTTCGCACAGAGAAATCTGTTGTGATAAAAAGAAATACAAATACAAACAAGAGATTTGCCCTTGGCAGAATTTCGCAGTGGAATTTCACAAGAATACACGTATGAATGTATGTATGTGGGGGTCGGGGTTCGGGGGTGGGGGTTGTGGATAGGTAGGTGGTGGGGGTTATGTGTGAGTGTGTGTGTTCGTGTGTATGTGCATGTATGTGTGTGGCTGTGTGTGTGTGTGTGTGTATATGTTTGTATATGTGCGTGGATGTGTATGCTGCGTGTGTACATGCATATGTGTGTGTTTGTGTGTCTGCGTGTGTGGTGTGTATCCTTGCGTGTGCAAGCCTGGGAATGGGCTTTTACGAATATGAACTTTTTCCCCCTGCCGTTTAGGCAGCGTTGCTCCATCCTCGGGAGATATGCTCATGTTTCCATCAATCAACAACACGTGGACTACGGAATGTTTAATGGAGCATATGGATTTGGGGGGTGGGGGGTGGGGGTGGGGGGGTGAAGGGAGGGAGTGCGGGGGTTGGGGGGGGGGGGGGGAAGTGGGGTGCATACGTGTCCACACGAAGGACTGGTCTGCACACATTCGTTGATTTGAAAGTGAAAAAATATCTCAACACCACTCTCACCCGTCTCTCTTCCTCCCTCTCTTCTCGCTCTCTCTCTTCCTCCCCCCCCTCTCTCTCTCTCTCACGTCTCTCTCTCTTCCTCTCTCCCCCTATCTCTCGCTCTCTCTTCCTCCCTCTCTTCTCTCCCTCTCACGTCTCTCTCTCTTCCCCTATCTCTCTCTCTTCCTCTCTTCTCTCTCTCTCCTCCACCCTCTCTCTCTCCCTCCCTCTCTTTCTTCATCCCCCTCTCTCTCTCTCCCTCTCACGTCTCTCTCTCTCTTCCTCTCTCTTCCCCCCTCTCTCTCGCTCTCTCTTCCTCCCTCTCTTCTCTCTCTCCCTCCCTCTCTCTCTCTTCTCTCTCTTTCTTCATCCCTCTCTCACTCTCTCTTCTCTTCCCCCCCTCTCTCTCCATGTTCAGTGCTCTCTCTCTCTCTCTCTCTGTGCATCTGACCCTGTACAGAAACAGAAAATGTTCAGAAATTCTTCAGGTCTGTCGATCGTC
The DNA here is from genome assembly GCF_041734735.1 of Babylonia areolata. Taxonomy (NCBI): domain Eukaryota; kingdom Metazoa; phylum Mollusca; class Gastropoda; order Neogastropoda; family Buccinidae; genus Babylonia; species Babylonia areolata. The sequence goes on along the minus strand of NC_134903.1, from coordinate 12,758,108 downwards.
TCTGTGCCTCCCCTGACCTCATCTCTGTCTAACAGGCACTGATGAAATTCTAAACAGATGACCCTCAGATTGAAAGTCCAATGCTTGATTCCAGAAGAACTGTTCTGTCACTTAGGACAGGAGTGGTTTTATTTATGTCTTCCCCTCCATCTCCCTCCCTCAACAGTTCCTTGGAGGATTCTTTTAGCAAAGACGCCGGATCTCGTTTCGTGGCCATACTAACCGTAGTTGTAAATCGACACAGATGGCCCAACAGGATAATGAAGAATTTCGGAAAATGATGGTCCTCACACACACACACACACCCCCCCCCACCCACACACACACACACCCCTCCCCTTTCCCCATCACCACCACCATCACTCTCTTCCTTCAAGAGAGGGGTAACACGTGGAAACTTACAATTCTTCCAGGGAGGCTGAATAAAAGGGGGGGGGGGGGAATTCCACACGTACACCTATTTCGATTCTTTAGCATGGTCGTCGGCAAGGTGGTTCAGTTACAGTTTCAGTTTCTCAAGGAGGCGTCACCGTGTTCGGACCAATCCTTAAACGCTACACCACACCTGCTAGGCAGATGCCTGACCAGCGGCATAACCCAGCGCGCTTAGTCAGGCCTTGAGTGCATGCTTGTATGTTTGTGTACCTGTCAAAGTGGATTTCTTCGACAGAATTTTGCCAGAGGACAACACACTCGTTGCCATGGGTTCTTTGTCAGAGCGCTAAGTGTGAGCTGTACACAGTACCTCGGTACGGTTTATCGTCTCATCCGAATGACTGGACGCTCAGTTCGATATTCCTGTCAAACATGGGAGAAATGGTTGAGAGCGGGATTTGAACACAGACACTTCCGGAATCTCTGTGTTGGCATATGAGTGTCTTGACTGTTCTGCAACCCTCTTCATGGAGGCTCGTTGATTTATTTTTTTGTCTGTATATCTAAGATGATAATATCAGGCTGAAAATAAATGATATTATTATTATTATTATGTCCATCATCATGACTTATTATCATTACTCAGAAATGATCATTTCTGAAAATGAATGACAGAGAAGAACTGTTTCCTGGAGGATTGGTTAATGGTGAAGGTTAAAGAAGGGTTGTCCATCCATAAGTAGAGTGGAGTGATGGCCTAGAGGTAGCGCGTCCGCCTTGGAAGCAAGAGAATCTGAGTGCGCTGGTCCGAATCGTGGCTCAGCCGCCGATATTTTCTCCCCCTCTACCTTGAGTGGTGGTCTGGACGCTAGTCATTCGGATGAGACGATAAATCGAGGTCACGTGTGCAGCATGCATTTAGCGCACGTAAAAGAACCTACGGCAACAAAAGGGCTGTTCCTGGCAAAATTCTGTCGAAAAATCCACTTCGATAGGAAAAACAAATAAAACTACACGCAGGAAAAAAATACAAAAAAAGAGTGGCGCTGTAGTTTAGCGACGGGCTCTCCCTGGGCAGAGCAGCCCGAATTTCACACAGAGAAATCTGTTGTGATAAAAAGAAATACAAATACAGCTAAGACGTAGCAGTGAATTCATATCCGCTGTGTCCAGGGCTCGGCATGGAAAGGCAGTGAATTCATATCCACTGTGTCCAGGGCTTGGCATCGGAAGGCAGTGAATTCATGTCCATTGTGTCTAGGGCTCGGCACAGGAAGGCAGTGAATTCATATCCACTGTGTCTAGGGCTCGGCACAGGAAGGCAGTGAATTCATATCCACTGTGTCTACGGCTCGGCACAGGAGGGCAGTGAATTCATATCCACTGTGTCTGAGGCTTGGCACAGGAAGGCAGTAAATTAATATGCACTGTGTCTAGGGCTCGGCATAGGATGGCGGTGAATTCATATCCACTGTGTCTAGGGCTCGGCACAGGAAGGCAGTAAATTCATATGCACTGTGTCTAGGGCTCGGCACAGGAAGGCAGTGAATTCATATCCACTGTGTCTAGGGCTCGGCACAGGAAGGCAGTAAATTCATATCCACTGTGTCCAGGGCTCGGCACAGGAAGGCAGTGAATTCATATCCACTGTGTCCAGGGCTCGGCACAGGAAGGCGATGAATTCATATCCACTGTGTCTAGGGCTCGGCACAGGAAGGCAGTGAATTCATAGCCACTGTGTCTAGGGATCGGCATAGGAAGGCAGTGAATTCATATCCACTGTGTCCCGGGCTCGGCACAGGAAGGCAGTGAATTCATATCCACTGTGTCCAGGGCTCGGCACAGGAAGGCAGTGAATTCATATCCACTGTGTCCAGGGCTCGGCACAGGAAGGCAGTGAATTCATATCCACTGGGTCCATGGCTCGGCACAGGAAGGCGAGACCCAATTCTCTCCTTTCGCCGTTTTAACCCTTCCCAGCCGTGGTCCCCAGCCATTCATACGAAGGTGAAGAAGTTAGGAAAATCTGAGTAAATCGCTTTTAGGCGTACGATGACTCAGTGGTTAAAATCTCTGCGAGAAAAAGTGACTCAGTCCTGAAGTGGAGACCACCCTTGAAGCGCGGGTTCGAACCTGCTGAGGACTAGGGGAAAAAAAGAAGAAAGAAAAAAGACGGCAATACAAGGGCATCCAGGAGTCATGACCTGGGTGCGGCCCGGCCCGGCCCCCTTAGAGTGTAAGGAGTTAAGGGCCGAAACAATTGACTGAGGGGGGCTTCTTCGCTGAAGACCTTGTACTGTCCAGCTCTCCCTGGAGTTTCTTATCACCTTTCCCACGGACGCAACACCATGTCGGAACGAGGGTTCAAACCCTGACCACATAAACCCAACGCCTGACCGATTTTGCTGAGGCGCGTAAAACGAGTCAATAAACAGCGACAGAGAGACACGTCAGTGAATCGTGAAGATTAGCATCAGCAACAATGTGTTTGATTGATGTGGTGCAAAGTTAAACAGTCCTTTGAGTTTTTACACGCGTGAGCACACACGGGCGTGCACACACACACGTTCGCACCGTTATATCTCATTTGTGTGTGTAGGGGGCGTGGGGGGTGGGGGTGGGATAGTTCCGGGGGGGCTGGAGGGAGGGGGGTTCGGGGGAGGGGGAAAAGGCGAGTGTGTGTGTTTGTGTGTGTGTGGTTCGTTCGTGTGTGTGTGTGTGTGTGTGTGTATCTGTGCATCTGTGCAAGCGTGTATGTGTGACAAAACGTAAATTAAGAGAGACAGCAAGGAGAGACTGAGAAGGTGGGAAGAGACAGACAGACAGACAGATACACAGACAGTGACAGACAGACAGACGGAAAGACACAGAGAGAGAGGGGGAGAAAGACAGAGAGAGTTGGTAAGATATAAGAGAGAGACAGAGAGAGAGAGATGGGAGGGGAGACAGACAGATAAACAGAGAACACGTAATGCCGAGCTTCACACACAATCCGACTTGAAATCTGAACATCAGACCACAATACAGACGAGAAACAGACAGAACATCAACAGACAGTCTAACAGACAGACAGACAGAGGGACACCAACAGACAGACAGACAGAAACAGACAGACAGAGGGACACCAACAGACAGACAGAAACAGACAGAGGGACACCAACAGACAGACAGACAGAAACAGACAGACAGAGGGACACCAACAGACAGACAGAAACAGACAGACAGAGGGACACCAACAGAGAGAAACAGACAGACAGAGGGACACCAACAGACAGACAGACAGACAGAAACAGACAGACAGAGGGACACCAACAGAGAGACCAACGAGAGAAACCGACAGACAGAGGACACCACACAGACAGACAGACAGAACAGACAGACAGAGGGACACCAACAGACAGAGAGAAACAGACAGACAGAGGGACACCAACAGACAGACAGAAACAGACAGACAGAGGGACACCAACAGACAGACAGAAACAGACAGAGGGACACCAACAGACAGACAGAAACAGACAGACAGAGGGACACCAACAGACAGACAGAAACAGACAGACAGACAGAAACAGACGGACAGAAACAGACAGAGGGACACCAACAGACAGACAGAGGGACACCAACAGACAGACAGAAACAGACAGAAACAGACAGACAGAGGGACACCAACAGACACACAGAGGGGCACCAACAGACAGAGGGACACCAACAGACACACAGAGGGGCACCAACAGACAGACAGAGGGACACCAACAGATAGAAACAGACAGACAGAGGGGCACCAACAGACTGACAGATCCAGCAGACAGACAGACAGAAACAGACAGACAGACAGAAACAGTAGAGGGACACCTACAGACAGACAGAGGGACACCAACAGACAGACAGAAACAGACAGACAGACAGACAGAAACAGAGGGACACCAACAGACAGACAGAAACAGACAGAGGGACACCAACAGACAGACAGACAACAGACAGACAGAGGGACACCAACAGACACACAGATCCAACAGACAGAGGGACGTCAACAGACAGACAGAGAGACAAAAGGGAGAGACAGAGCAGTCATAGTGTGACGGGATGTGTGTCCTCAATCTGTATTTCATGAACGATGTGTCATATGATGCGTGAAGGGCCTTCACACACAGCAGAGTGCGAGCACGTGTTGTGTCCATCTTTCTGTCTGTCGCTGACTGTTTGTCTGTCCGTCTGTCTGTCTCTTTGTCTCTGGCTCTGCCTGTCTGTCTCTGGTTCTATGTCTCTCTATATAGATCTGTCTTTCTCTCTCTCTCTCTCACTCACTTTTTGAAACTATCGCTGTCTCTGTCTTTGTTTCTCTCTTTCTCTTGCGTCCCGCCTTCTCTCTTTCTGTCTCTGTCACTCTGTCTGTTTCTCTGTCTCTATCTGTCTGTCTCTCTTTCTCTCTCTTCCATCCTTCCTTTTCTCTTTGTCTGTCTGTCTCTCTCAATGTCTCTCTTTTTTTTCCATCCCTCCTTTTCTCTTTCTGTCTCTGTCTCCGTGTCTCTGTCTCTCCCTTTCACATTGTCTGTATGTCTCTCTCTCTGTTCCATCCCTCCTTTTCTCTTTCCGTCTCTGTCTGTGTGTCTGTCTGTCTGTCTCTTTCTCTCTGTCTGACGTTCTCTCTGTGTGACTCTGTCTCTCTTTCTGTCTCTCCAATCCGCATTCCCTCGATCTCTGTCTCTGTTTTTTTTCTGTTTTTATATATATATATATTTTTATAACACAGAACGCAACAGACAACATATCTTGATAAAACGCATTCAATATCTGAATGGGTGTGCGGCCAATCCATTCTCACGTGGAACCCGTTGTTTTTTGTTGTTGTTTTTTTAACGGACTGTCATGGCATTTATGAATAAAACATCTGAATGAGCGTCTCTCTCTCTCTCTCTCTCTCTCTCACACACACACACACACACACGCGCGCAACCACACACACACACACACACACACACACACATCTATCATTTTTTTGTGTTTTGTTTCACACATTGCGAGAAAGCGTGTGCGCGCATACAGACACACAGACACAGATACACACACACACACACTTTGTGTTTTGTTTCACACATTGCGAGAAAGCGTGGGCGCGCATACAGACACACAGACACAGATACATACACACAAACACACACACATTACTAATTAGTATTTCGTGGAGTAGACCCCAAGGCGGAGACAAGATTTCATAAAGCACCCCAGTGATTATCTTGTTTTGTCTTTTCTCTTTTGCTTTATCTATCTCTGTCTCATCTCATTCACTTGTACGCACGCGCATGTTTGTGTATGTGAGTGCACGTGTGTGTGTGTGTGTGTGTGCGTGTGTGTGTGTGTGTGTGTGTGTGTGTGTGTGTGTGTGTGTGTGTGTGTGTGCACGTGCACGTTAATTTTGTGTTTTCCCCACCACTTACCATCTCTCTTCCACTTTTACTTTTGGAATTCAAAGTGACATGTACGTCCCTTTCCTCCCCCCCCCCCTTCCTCTCTCTCTCTCTCTCTGTATGTCTCTCTCTCTCTATCTATCTCGATTTCTCTCATTCTTTCTCTCCCTCTTGTTATTGCACCACTTAGGCATACCTGAATTATTTTCAGCGAGTCGCACACATGTTGATCAGTCCCTTAAAAAAAATATATTATTTAGCCAAAACCTGGTTAATTGAGTAATTTGCGAGAACTGCCTGTTCTAAATAATAAGTAGAGTCTTGTCCTTCCTTGTATAATTGTATTTTTTATCAGTTGATTGCTCAGTGCGGCTCACAGCGTTTGGTTGAATAGCATGAGCCATTTAACTCTCTCCATACAAACGGCGAAAGAGACGACGTTAACAGCGTTTCACCCCAATTACCACCATCAAAATATTGCAAGCGGAAGGCTCTTATACTGAAGAGGTGAATGTTCACAAAGAAGACCACAATTCTGACGACAGAAGCTAAATGTTGGGTCATTGAGACACCCACTGGACATCCGAGGGGTCTGTGTAGAGGGGAAGAGAGGGCTGGCCGTACTGAGTGAGTTAAGCAACGCTAAATTCGTGCAGCATTCAACCACCCCTCTGTGTTTGTGTGTGGGTGGGTGGGTGGGTGGGTGCATGGAATTAGCGGAGACTGCTCACGCAACCTAATCTTGGATCACTATGATGTAGCAAAACAGTGCACTGTGAAAATGGAAATGCCTTTGTTTTGTTTTGTTGTTGTTTTCGTGCGCATCAAAGAACTGTGGAGGGATTCCAATAAGAATATACTTTTTTTTTTCTAGGCGTGATGTGAAAATTCACACTCGCTTTGTGATAATTCGGGTAATCAGCTTTCACACGCACTTTATAATACGTGATGCATCTCTGTAACGCGTTACTTATCATCAACATTCACATTCACTCTGTAATACGTTAAGAATTATCAGCATTCTCATTCACTCTACAATTTGACTGATTTGACTAGTTTTAATCTACTTTTACGTTGCGAAAAGTCATTTTATGGAGGTGTTTTACAACAAGCCTGTGATCGCACAAGTTAATTTCCATGTGGATTAATATGTCATGCATTATCAACATTCACATTCACTCCATTATAAGTTGCCCCCCAACGCCAACCCCAGCACACACCCCACCCTCGCTAATGATATATCTTCTTCTTCTGCTGCGTTCGTGGACTGCAATTCCCACGTTCACTCGTATTTACACGAGTGGGCTTTTACGTGTATGACCGTTTTTACCCAGCCATGTAGGCAGCCATACTCCGCTTTTGGGGTGTGCATGCTGGGTATGTTCTTGTTTCCGTAACCCACCGAACGCTGACATGGATTACAGGATCTTTAACGTGCGTATTTGATCTTCTGTTTGCGTATACACACGAAGGGGGTTCAGGCACTAGCAGTTCTGCACATATGTTGACCTGGGAGATCGTAAAAATCTCCACCCTTTACCCACCAGGCGCCGTCACCGTGATTCGAACCCGGGACCCTCACATAAGAATGGAAATGCATCCAATGAGGAAGCGAGAGCACAAGGGTTTGATTCTCTTAATATGGGTCATGATTTTTACTTCCCTTTCCACCAGATCTCGGTGCTAATAATTCGGATATGAAATTCTGATAAACCGAGATCCCGTGAGCAGCATGCAATATGTGCACTAAAGGAAAGAACCCAGGAAATCTAATTTGTTTCTATTGTCGGCCATTTTTATTTTTTTTATAAATACTTTTTGAGATCATTCTTTTTCTTTATATGGTGCATGTCAAAGACGTTGATGTATAATGTTTCCATGCCATTATACATCAACGCTGCCCCCAGAGGGGACATGAAATAAACCTCTTGCCTTGCCTTGCATTCCTTTGCCTTGCCTTGCCTTGCCTTCCTTTGCCTTGCCTTGCATTCCTTTGCCTTGCCTTGCCTTCCTTTGCTTTGCCTTGCATTCCTTTGCCTTGCCTTGCCTTCCTTTGCCTTGCCTTGCATTCTGCCTTGCATTCCTTTGCCTTGCCTTGCCTTCCTTTGCCTTGCCTTGCCTTCCTTTGCTTTGCCTTGCATTCCTTTGCCTTGTCTTGCATTCCTTTGCCCTGCCTTGCATTCCTTTGCCTTGCCTTGCCTTCCTTTGCTTTGCCTTGCATTCCTTTACCTTACCTTGCCTTCCTTTGCCTTGCCTTGCCTTCCTTTGCTTTGCCTTGCCTTGCATTCCTTTGCCTTGTCTTGCATTCCTTTGCCTTGCCTTGTGTTGCCCTGCCTTGCATTCCTTTGCCTTGCCTTGCTTTCCTTTGCCTTGCTTTGCCTTGCCTTGCTTTGCCCTGGCAACAAAACGGCTGTCCCTGGCAGAATTCAGTAGGGGGTGAAAATCCACTGAGTTAGGAACAGAAATACAACTGCAGGCAGAAAAGGGAAGAAGGCAAAGGGATGGCTCTGTTGTGTGACTGCGAGATCTCCCCAGGGACAGCGTCCCGGATTTCACTCCGACAGATATGGCGTGGAAGTAAAGTAACAGAATACAATGTTACATGATTGAATGCAATGCAATATAATGTAATGCAACACATCACAATGCAATTACAATGCACCACACCACACCAAACCACACCACAATTCAAATCAATACAGTACAATGCAGTGAGATGAAATGCGATACAGTGTGATATTACAATACAATGCAATTATAATGCAACACACCACACCACACCACACTACAATACAATGCATTGCAATGCAACACATTACAATACGATGCAATGCAATGCAATGAAATGCAATATTATATGATTATATTGCAATACAATGCAATTACAACACAACAAACCACACTACACCACACTACAATACACCACAATTCAATATAACGCAATGCAATGCAACACAGTACAATACGATGCAATGCAATGAAATGCAATGTAATGTAATGATATTACAATGCAATGCAATTTCAACACAGCACAACACAACAAACCACACACTACACCACTCTACAATACACCACACTACACTACAATACACCATAATACACTACACCACACCACACTGCACTACAATACACCACACAACAATACAACGCGATACGACGCAATGCAATACAATACAATCGAATGATATTACAATACAATGCAATCACAGCACAAAACACATACCACACTACAACACAACACAACCAAGTTCAATATAACGATAACAACGTGACATTCGCAGCCAGTGTCTGCCTTCAAGTAATTGCTTCGCATGCTCGAATTCCATTTGGCGTGGGTGCAGTTCAGACCTAGAGACAGCCTGCCATCCATCTGGCTCTGTGATTCCGCTTTTAACTGCAGCAAAGCATGCAATGTTCAGGGCAGATAACTTTGCTGCAATATTTTGCTGTTGTTGTTTTGTTTTGTTTTTTTTTTATTATTATTATTATTATTACATCTTACCTCTTCACTGGCGGTGGAAAAACAGAAGAATGAGATGTTTCAAGTCATAAATCAATATCCTGACGAATCGGTCAGTAACTGAGAAAATGGTCTGGAGATATACCAACCTTGATCAAATACGTGAATTTTCAGCCTTCAAAACACATTTCTCTTCTTTTGATGACGTCCTCAATGACGTCACTATGCACGTAAGTGTTACGTCCCAGCGCAGCCAATGGGTTTTAATGACTACCAAGCATACCGATATGTAGCATGGAATCGGGCCGTTTCAGAGAAAAGAGACTTGTGACTTGTTAATTGTTATTATTATTATTACCTTTTTTATATTATAATTAATATTTATTTATTCATTTATTTATGTACGCTTATCTATTATTTATTCACCTTTTTTTTTCTTCTCAAGGCCTGACTAAGCACGTTGGGTTACGCTGCTGGTCAGGCATCTGCTTGGCAGATGTGGTGTAGCGTATATGGATTTGTCCGAACGCAGTGACGCCTCCTTGAGCTACTGAAACTGAAACTAATTGTACTTAATATTTTTAAGCTTTTTCTGTCATTCTTCTGAATCAAAACTCTGTGTGTGCGTGTGCGTGTGAATGACTGGTGTGTAAGCAGCATTTTGATTTGTCTCTGCAGAAGATGAAGCGCTCTTTGAATCCTTTGTTTGTTTTTGTTTTCAGTTGAATATAATAAAAACCCACGTGGCGTTTTCTTTGTCCATTATTGGGACGTATTTGTATTTGTATTTCTTGTTATCACAACAGATTTCTCTGTGTGAAATTCGGGCTGCTCTCCCCAAGGAGAGCGCGTCGTTACACTACAGCGCCACCCATTTTTTTGTATTTTTTCCTGCGTGCAGTTTTATTTGTTTTTCCTATCGAAGTGGAGTTTTCGACAGAATTTTGCCAGGAACAACCCTTTGTTGCCGTGGGTTCTTTCACGTGCGCTAAGTGCATGCTACACACGGGACCTCGGTTTATCGTCTCATCCGAATGACTAGCGTCCAGACCACCACTCAAGGTCTAGTGGAGGGGGAGAAAATATCGGCGGCTGAGCCGTGATTCGAACCAGCGCGCTCAGATTCTCTCGCTTCCTAGGCGGACGCGTTACCTCTAGGCCTTCACTTCAGTAGTTGACTCCAGTTTGAAGTCTGAATGCTCTGGGTGATTTTGTGTTGAAAGGGACTGGCCTCCTTACTGAGAAATTAAATCATTTAAAAAAAAAAAATTATGCAAAAGAACGAACCGACATGATTTCTATTCTATAAACATATTCCAAAGATCTTTTCATTTGGCCAAACCGGCTTCCGATTAAAAAAAAAAAAAAAAAAAAAATCTGATGGGATAGTGGTATGGTGGCGGCAGGTTGGTGGGTGTAGATATGGTGGGTTTGATTCTTGATTCTGGTTAAAAACGACTTTTTGTTTTCCTCAAAGAAATTAGGACTGTGTTTCTTTTGATCAGTCACTGATTATTATGAACTGTAAAAAATATTTAACACTGGAATTTCACATCACTGTTTTAGGCTAACACATTTGATGAGAATGAGGAGGGGCATGGGGGAGGATGGAGAGGACGGGGAAGAGGGGGAGGGGTACATTCTTCTTCTTCTTCTGCGTTCACTCGAATGCACACGAGTGGGCTTTTACGTGTATAACCGTTTTTACCCCGCCATGTAGGCAGCCATACTCCGTTTTCGGGGGTGTGCATGCTGGGTATGTTCTTGTTTCCATAACCCACCGAACGCTGACATGGATTACAGGATCTTTAACGTGCGTATTTGATCTTCTGCTTGCATATACACACGAAGGGGGTTCAGGCACTAGCAGGTCTGCACATATGTTGACCTGGGAGATCGTAAAAATCTCCACCCTTTACCCACCAGGCGTCGTCACCGTGATTCGAACCCGGGACCCTCAGATTGACAGTCCAACGCTTTAACCACTCGGCTATTGCGCCCGTCGGGGAGGGGTACAGACGAGATGGTAAAAATAAGCAAAATAATTTATACTCTAAACTTCTCTCTCTCTCTCTCTCTCATGCTGTCTCTGTCACTCTATGTCTGTCTGTCTGTCTTTCTCCAAACACACACACGCACGTGCCCACAGAGAAAGAGAGAGAGAGAGAGAGAGAGAGAGAGAGAGAGAGAGAGAGAGAGAGAGAGAGAGAGAAGAGGAAGGGAGGGAGAGAGAAGCGAGGGAAACGACAGACCAGCATACACACACACAGAGAAACTGATACAGACAGGGAGACAGAGACAGTGAGACAGAGACAGACGGTGAGACAGAGAGAGAGTGAGAGAGACAGAAGAGACAGACAGACAAAGAGAGACAGAGACAGACAGGGTGAGAGGTAGAGAAAGACAGAGACAGGGAGAGAGACAGAGACAGATAGGCAGGGAGAGAGACAGAGAGGGACAGAAAGACAAAGAGAGACAGAGGCAGACAAGGAGAGAGAGGGGGAGAGAGAGGCAGAGAGGGACAGAGAGAGAGGCGGAGACACAGAGACAGAGACAGACGGATAGACAGACAGACGGAGAGAGACAGAGACAGACAAGGAGAGAGAGGGAGAGAGAGGCAGGCAGACAGACAGGGAGAGAGACAGAGGCAGAGACAGAGAGACAAAGACAGACAGAGAGAGACAGACGAAGAGAGACAAAGACAGACAGACAGACAGACGGACAGGGACAGAGACAGAGAGAGACAGAAAGACAGGCTGAGAGAGAGAGGGACTGACAAGGGGAGAGAAAGAGAGTCAGACAGACAGACAGGGAGAAAGACAGAGAGAGACAGACATACAGAGAGAGGGATGAGCGTCACTGGCCCTAATCCTCTCTCGAAGTGATTGTCAGATAAAAACACAGAGGGCTGGGACAGGTGATAAGGAAAAGAAGAAGAAGAAGAAGGTGCTGGTGGAGGAGGAGGAGGGGGAGGAAGAGAAGAAGAAGAAGGGAGAGGAGAAGAAGGTGGAGGAGGAGGAGAAGAACAACAATAGGAGAAGGAGAAGAAGGAGGAGGAAGAAGAAGGAGGAGGAGGAGGAGAAGAAGAAGGAGGAAGAGAAGAAGAAGGTGGAGGAGGAGGAGAAGAAGAAGGTGGAGGAGGAGAAGAAGAAGGTGGAGGAGGAGGAGGAGAAGAACAACAAGAAACAGAAGGAGGAGGAGAAGAAGAAGACGAAGGAGGAGAAGAAGAAGAAGAAGGTTGAGGAGGAGAAGGAGGAGGAGAAGAAGAAGAAGAAGGATGATGAGGAGGAGGGACGATTTGGAGAAGAAGGAGGAGGAGGAGAAGGAGAGAAGGAGGAGGAGGAGAAGAAGGAGAGGAGAAGAAGGAGGAGAAGGAGGAGGGACGATCTGAAGAAGAAGGAGGAGGAGGAGACAAAGAAGAACAAAGAGGAGGAGGAGGGGTGACAATTTGGAGAAGAAGAAACAGAACAAGAAGAAGAAGAAGAAGGAGAAGGAGAAGAAGAAGACGCATATATTGAAAAGAGGAAGACGAACAGAGAACGTGTCCTGCATATCTGAATTGCCTGCCAGTTATCCAGACATTGAAGTCCCTGGCAGCAAGATACCCCGGTTCAACAGAACGTCAAAGAATTTCAGAATGGTTTGGATTTGTTGTTCTGTTATTTTGTTTTTGGTGTGTGTGTTTGTGTGTGTGTGAGTGTGTGTGTGTGTGTGTGAATTCCAAATGAATGTATGTAAGGTAAATGTGTCTTTATTTTTTCTTTTCCTGAAGTACATTAGACAGATACTCTTTATTCTATGTATCTATTCACTTATGCAGACAGCAGGATGTAATGATGATGGGTGTGGCGCAGGCCTATTTCGCTTTTTGCAATGGAACTGTAGAAGTAAATGTAATTTTGACTATTTGATCCATTTTCTGCAAGATCACAACTTTCATATAATTGCCCTCCAGTCCCTCAATTGTTATAAAAGCAATCTCCCTAAGTTAGAGGGTTACTTCTACCCTCCAGTTATTGATGAGACAGAGCGCAAAGGAAAAGTTAAAGTTGCAACCTATATTTCAGATTCAATCATATATAAAGCTAGAAAACCACCATGTCATAGTATAGACAAACGTTTGTATTCTTTAACTATAGAGCTTTCTGTCTCAGATAAAACATTAATTGTAGTTAACTGTTACTACCCTGATGGAGTTTCAAGAGGTGAAGCTGACTGGTTAATGGATTTAGATTTATCCCATAGCTGGATAATTCTAGGGGATTTTAATGCGCACCATGCCTTGTGGTCGGACAAAAATTGCGAATTCACAACCAACAATGAATATCTAGCGAATACCATAGTTAATTCTAACTTAACTATATTAAATGATGGTTCAATAACAAGAATCGCTGATCGGGCAGATCAAAAAAATTCTTCAATAGACATCTCTTTGGTGTCGACTGATATAAATCCATACTGTGAATGGCAAGTTCTCAAAACACCACTGGGGAGTGACCACCTTCCAGTTGAAATGGTATTATCTGTAAAACATGAGATCATAATTAAAGATAATATGGGGTTGAAATATAATGAAAAGAAAGCAAACTGGGATCTGTTTGGTAATATGCTGGCTTATTACTCTGCTGATTTAAATTTCAACACTGATGTTACATCACAAGAAGATTTAGAAATTTGTTACCGGTCTCTAAGGAATGTTATTCTGAAGGCTGCTGATGGTTAATTCCAAAAGTAAAGTATATAGCCAATCCAAAACGGTCTGGTAATCCTTGGTGGAACAGCTCATGTGAAATAGCAGTCAATAAGAAAACAGAGGCTTTCAAAAACTGGCATAGGTATCGAAAAATCGAATCCAAAGAAAGAGTATCAGAACTGCACAACAAGTATAAACAGGCTAATAGTTTTAGTAATAAAACAGTGGCTGCTGCCAAAAAGATGTACTACACAAATCTGATTAACGACTGTACTAGCAACCCAACAGCCTCTTCAAAACTGTGGGGAGAAATAAAGCAAATAAAGGGTGTCTATAATCTTCCTGATCCTCCTTTGTATGAAAATGATATTGTGTATAAAACTAGGGAAGAGAAAGCCGAGTTATTTGCGGATACATTCGCAAAAATGAGTCAGACAGAATACTTGCCATCCTATGAGCAAAAGAGAAGGAAACAGTTTGAAGATATGAACTGCCCCTGTGAAATGGATAAGAATGATAGCAGTGCATGTTACATTAATGCAGACCTAACGCTGGGGGATCTATACCGTGCTCTCAATGCTGTTAAGTCAGGGATAGTTGCGACAGGCTCAGATCCAATATCGTACAACATGATCAGACATTTTCCAAATACCTTTTTAAAAAGAGTGTTATATTTTTTTCAGATTTGCTGGAATTCTGGTTTCCTTCCAACTGATTGGAAGAAAGCAACCATAGTACCTATTCACAAACAAGGAAAACCTAAATCTAGCCCTTCCAGTTACCGACCTGTTTCGTTAACTCCCCATCTTGGGAAGGTTTTTGAGAGAATTTTGAAAACTAGATTAGAACACTTTCTGGAGAAGAAAGGAATTTTACCTACTTTCCAGGCTGGTTTTAGAAGAGGTAGGGGTGTTACTGATCATGTCGTCCATCTAACTTCTCATGTTAAGAAGGCACTCGCAAAGCGTCACTCCACGGTTGCAACTTTCTTTGATATTCATAGAGCCTATGACTCTCTGTGGCACTATAAATTGATTCATAAAGCAAATACAGTAGGGTTGGGAGGTCGATTTCTAAAATTTCTTAAGTCATTCTTATCCCAGAGGACATTCCAGGTGAGATTAGGGGGTATATTATCCAGATCAAGGTCCGTCAATATGGGTGTTCCCCAGGGAAGTGTGATTTCTCCCACTCTGTTTTCACTAATGCTTTATGATATGAAAAATATCAACACAAATGGTACCACATTAGTAGCTTATGCAGATGACATAGCTCTCTGGAAGAATGTAAACTGTAATATTACAAAAAATACATCAAAACGAAATAAAATTATTAAGCATTTTCAAGATGCCATCGACAACATTGTGGAATATATGAAAGAAAGTGGTTTTCTCCTGTCTGCTGAAAAGACTGTTTTCGTCATATTTACTAAAAAGCTGATTGAATTTGAAGGTAGGGATGCTATTAAAATACAGGTAAATGACACTATCATATATCCGAATAAACAGGTGAAATTTCTCGGTGTTATCTTCCATTATAAACTTTTTTGGACTAAGCATATAAACTACCTTATTGAGAAAGCGAGGAAGAAAATAGCTCTATTACGTGTGCTTTCTGGAATCCCTGTTATAAATTGTGGCAATAATCTGATCAATGCTGCAATGGGACTAGTCCGCTCAATTATATCATATGGTCAGGAAATCTATTTCACTACTTCAAACTCTGATCTTCATAAACTGACAAGTATTGATTCCTTAGCTTTTAAGATTGCACTTGGGTTATCGCGATGGGCTTCAATCGACAAAACATACAAAGAAGCTGGTGTTTTGCCATTACCTGAACACAGGAAATTATGTGCCTGTAACTACATGGTAAGGGCTAGAGCTGTTCCAAATTCGGTTGTCTCTGAAATTGATGAAGAAACGTACATCTGTAGAGAAATTCGTAACAAAGCTGTATACACGTCCTTGTTCGATTTTACTAAGTCAGTCTTTGAGAGTTGCAGTCTGCCTCTTTCCCAGATTGCGAAAATTCCGCATTGTTTTCATCCGCCTTGGCTGACTGAGCAAGCAAATATTATTTTTACATATGGACAATTAAAAAAGAGTGACAGTCCACTCATTATTGCCTCTCGGGCCAAAGAACTAATTAATACACGTTTCAAATATTACCTCCGTGTTTTCACAGATGGATCAATTAGTAGTAACTCTGAAGTTGGAGCCGCTTTTGTAATCCCCGAGCTTAACATTAAAAAGAGATTCCACTTAACTAAAGGTTGTTCAATTTTTACTGCTGAATTGTTTGCAATTCTGATGGCCTTCACCTTTTTTAGTGATATGCCTCTTGTGCCTGCAAAAATCCTTATACTATCTGATTCAAAATCAGCATTGATGGCTTTAAATAATCAATCTTCATCTGAACGAGCAGATATTATGTACGAAATTTTGTATTTAATCCACCAGTTAATTATGCGAGGCTCCGACATTTCACTCTTGTGGGTTCCTGGACATTCTAATCTTCGTGGCAACGAAATGGCCGATTTTTGTGCCAAGGAAGCGGCATCGAACAATTCAGATTCAATCAATCACAATATTCCTATTTCTGTTTCTGAAGCCTGTACTATTCTCTCAACATATATCTGGAATTTCAGACAGAAACAGTTCTTAGAAAACTCAAAAAAGAAGCTCTGGTGGGATCTCTCTCTTCCAGCAAGAAAAGGCACTAACCCCCCAGGATCAATTTCCACAAGAAACTTGACACACAGGCTAAGAACTAATGCATGGTTATGCAGATTTTTGAAACCGTCACCACTATGTATTTGTGGTAAGACCCTTGACATCCCATATTTTTTGCTCGAATGTCCAGATACACATTTACATTTCAAACCCCTTCATGATATGATTACATCCTTTAATCTTCCATTAGTCATGTCCAGCGTTTTTCACCCTAGCAAAGAAAATGGTTGGTCTCTGACAAAAACCGCAGTTGACCTAATTAAAAGCCATCCAATTGGTCGGTTTTTCTAATTTGTTTCATCCCCTTTCTGTTGCAGAGGTTCCCCTCTGTTTTATTTAATCCAAAGTAGTGTTTCGTTTTGGGTGATAGCGTCAGATTTACTTGTAGAGCAAAGTTCCCATTATTCTAATTAGTGGAACTGTTCGACCCTACCATGTAATATGTCGTCTTGATTACATTACGAAACCTTAATTTGATGAGAAAGAGTGAGAGACAGTGTGTGTGTGTGTGTGTGTGTGTGTGTGTGTGTGTGTGAGTGAGTGAGTGAGTGGGCAGGGGAATGAGGTAGGGGAATTATAATGGGCACTTGTGTGCATGCATGGATGGATGTAGAGAGAGGGTGGGGGAGAAACGTATGTGAGTATGTGGGTGCGTTAGAATATTTTGTTTTGGAGATAATTATATTAATGAAATTTGGTACCTTGATTTGTTAAATATGTTTGTTTGTTTGTTTGTGTGTGTGTGGTTTTTTTGTTTTTTTGTTTGTTTTTTGTTGTTGTTTTTTTTTTTTTTTTAAATCATACCTTCCTAAAATCAGAATTTCCTTGTGTTGCTCAGTTAATATTTTATTCAAATGGTTGCGAAAATGTCAGTACAACAAACAGTTAATCTGACAATAAATGGTTTCAGTCAGTCAGTGTGTGTTCTTTTTTTTTTAACCTAAGTGGGTTGTTTGGGTTTTTTTCTTTGTCGAACAGCAAAAATCGTGATACAGAATATTTTTTTTATATAGGTGTTGTTCTACAATCTGTCTCTCTGCCTGTCTCCGTCTCTCTTTTTCTCTCCCTCTGTCTCTCTCTCTACGTGTTGGCTAAATGTTCTCATGTTGTGAAACAATGGTATGAGTCTACCGCTTTAGCGTCCATAATAAGCAAGAAAAATAACATGAATAAAACTAAAACAAAACATTACTGAAAACAAGAACAGAAATCATTTTCCAAAGGCAGAAAACGAATAAAACTAACATATCACCCTTTATACCTGTGTCTGTTTTGCTGTCAAAACAAACAATATCGTTCAAGAAAAGAACAGAACACAAAAAAACAGAAGAATAGAACTTTTTTTTTCCATCTCAGGAACACGAAAATTCCATTCTGCGAAAGACGCAAGCCTACAGACAGCGCTTTCGTCATTGTCAACTTCTGAAACATGTTTTACGTAGGTTGTTAATACGTAAACTGGTTTATACGTCACGATTCAAGCAGGCCAACTTTCCTGGGTGTTGAATGTTACCATGGAGAATTGCCGCTATGAGGAGGAGGAGGAAAAAAAGGTGTGAATTTTGGGGGACGAGAATGAAGAAAAATGGATTCAATATTTGTTATCCAGCAAAGAATAGGGGCTATATCAGAACGGAGAGGGCAAGGAGGGGGTGGTGGGGGTGGTGGAAAAAGGACGACAATAGAGATACAGAGAAATGGAGGTGGGGAGGGGGAGGGGGGGAAGAAAGAGGGAGAGAGAGGGATAGAGAGCGGGAGGGAGGGGGAGATAAAGAGGAAAAGAGAGGGAGAGAGGGTAGAGAGAGCGAGGGAGAGAAAGAGGGAAAGAAGGAGGGAGAGAAAGAGGAAAAGAGAGGGAGAGAGTGTAGAGAGAGCGAGGGAGAGAAAGAGGGAAAGGAGGGAGAGAAAGAGGAAAAGAGAGGGAGAGGGTAGAGAGAGCGAGGGAGAGAAAGAGGGAAAGGAGGGAGAGAAAGAGGAAAAGAGAGGGAGAGGGTAGAGAGAGCAAGGGAGAGAAAGAGGGAAAGAAGGAGGGAGAGAAAGAGGGAAAGAAGGAGGGAGAGAAAGAGGGAGCGAAGAAGCAGGAGGTGGAGGAGTGAGACAACGGCAATAGAAGAATAAAAGAAAAAGAAAGGAAGAACGAAAAAAAAAAAAAAAAAAAGAAAAGAAAAAGAAAAACACCATCATAATCCGAGAGAGACAGAGAGAGGTGAGGGGAAGGAGGGAACGGTGAGTGAGAGAGAGAGAGATAGAGAACGATAATGACGATGAGCTTTTAAAGAGAATGGCCGCAACCCCATTCGTTCCGATTGGGTGGTTTTCAACAACGAAACACCAGGAAAAAAAAACAAAAAAACATCGTTGAGATATCAATCATATTACCCTATCACATTTTGTTTTTTGTTCATGGGCTGCAACTCCCACGTTCACTCGTATGCCCGAGTGAGTTTTTACGTGCATGTACTTCGTCTACGGGGATTCATCGATATCCTAAAGACAGACAAAGACAACAAAGACTTCGTCAAAGACAGAGAGAAAGAAGGAAGACAAAAAGACACAAAGCAGACACACAGACATGTCACCCTTATGTCATGTGTGCAAGTTCTCGACACAGACCCACAAATTATTCTGGTAACAAAAGAGGGAGATAAGGAACGAGAAAGAGACAGAGAAAGAGACAGAGACAGATTCAAATAGAGAGAAGAACGGGCACAACAGCCGAATGCTTAAAGCGTTGGACTTTCAATCTGAGGGTCCCGGGTTCGAACGGCGCCTGGTGGGTAAAGGGTGGAGATTTATCAGATAGGTCAACATATGTGCAGACCTGCTAGTGCCTGAACCCCCTTCGTTTGTATACGGCAAGCAGAAGATCAAATACGCACGTTAAAGATCCTGCAATCCATGTCAGCGTTCGGTGAGTTATGGAAACAAGAACATACCCAGCATGCACACCTCCGAAAACGGAGTATGGCTGCCTACATGGCGGGGTAAAAACGGTCATACACACAAAAGCCCACTCGTGTGCATACGAGTGAACGTGGAGTTGCAGCCCACGAACGAAGATGATCAAGAAGAAGAAGGGAAACAGACAGACAGGTAGTGATGATACATTTCCAGAGACACGTGGATGCTTCATGTTCACAGTAATCAGCCTTCCAAATAGCGCAACTGCCGAATGGTTGAAGCGCTGGACGATCAATCTGAAGGTCCTGGGTTCGATTCTCGCGTCTGCGGGATTAAAGGTGGAGACCTTCTCGCTCGTCAAATGAACACCCCGGTCTCTGCGACGAAGGAGGATAGGGATTATTCCATGGATTTAGTGTGGAGGTTGTTCGACTGAATAAGGGAGGTCATTCCATGGATTTAGAGTGGAGGTTGTTCGACTGAATAAGGGAGGTCGTTCCATGGATTTAGTGTGGAGGTTGTTCGACTGAATAAGAGAGGTCATTCCATGGATTTAGTGTGGAGGTTGTTCGACTGAATAAGGGAGGTCATTCCACGGATTTAGTGTGGAGGTTGTTCGACTGAATAAGGGAGGTCATTCCATGGATTTAGTGTGGAGGTTGTTCGACTGAATAAGGGAGGTTATTCCATGGATTTAGAGTGGAGGTTGTTCGACTGAATAAGGGAGGTCATTCCATGGATTTAGAGTGGAGGTTGTTCGACTGAATAAGGGAGGTAATTCCATGGATTTAGAGTGGAGGTTGTTCGACTGAATAAGGGAGGTCATTCCATGGAGTTAGAGTGGAGGTTATTTGATTGATTAAGGGAGGAGATTTTCCCATGGGTTAAGGGTGGATGATACTCCATGGATTAAGAGAGGAGATTTTCCCATGAATAAAGGGTGGATGTTATCCATGGATTAAGGGAGGAGATTTTCCCATGGATTAAGGGTGGATGTTACTCCATAGATTAAGGGAGGAGATTTTCCCATGGATTAAGGGTGGATGTTACTCCATAGATTAAGAGAGAAGATTTTCCCATGGATTAAGGGTGGATGTTACTCCATAGATTAAGAGAGGGGATTTTCCCATGGATTAAGGGTGGATGTTACTCCATGGATTAAGAGAGAAGATTTTCCCATGGATTAAGGGTGGATGTTACTCCATAGATTAAGAGAGGGGATTTTCCCATGGATTAAGGGTGGGTGTTACTCCATGGATTCAGGGAGGAGATTTTCCCATGGATTAAGGGTGGGTGTTACTCCATGGATTAAGAGAGGAGATTTTCCCATGGATTAAGGGTGGATGTTACTCCATGGATTAAGGGAAGAGATTTTCCCATGGATAAAGAGTAGGTCTTGCTCCATGGACTAAGAGAGAAGATTTTCCCATGGATTAAGGGTGGATGTTACTCCATGGATTAAGGGAGATTTTCCGATGGATAAAGGGTGGATGTTACCTCCCATCGATTAAGGGAGAAGATTTTCCCGTGGATTAAGGGTGGGTGTTACTCCATGGATTAAGAGAGGAGATTTTCCCGTGGATTAAGGGTGAATGTTACCTCCCATGGATTAAGGGGAGAGATTTTCCCATGGATTAAGGGTGGATGTTACCTCCAATGGATTAAGGCAGATTTTCCCATGGATGTGCCACA
>NC_134903.1:12731850-12734350 GCF_041734735.1 Babylonia areolata | reverse complement strand
GACGACAGAGACGGGGCAAGAAAGAAAGGAAGGAAGGAAGAAAGGATGAAAAGAAAAGACAAAGAGGATAATGAAAGAAAGAAAGACTGGAAGAAATACAGGAAGGAAGAGGAGAGTTGAAAAAAAAGAAAAGAGAGAAAGGCACAAAAGCAACGAATTACAGGAAAAGCAAAGGATAAAAAAGAACGAGAGAAAGAAAGAAAGAAAAAGAAAGAGAGGAAGAAAGAAAGAAACAGAGAAAGAAAGAAACGAGAGAGAGAAAGAAAGAAAGAGAAAGAGAGAGAGAGAAAGAAAGAAAGAAAGAAAAAGAAAGAGAGAGAGAAAGAAAGAGAGAAAGAAGCAAAGAAAGAAAGAAAGAAAAAGAGGGAAAGAAAGATAGAAAGAAAAAAGAGAGAAAGATAGAAAACAGAGAGAAAGAGAGAAAAAATAGAGAGAAAGAGGGAAATAAAGAAAGAGACAAGAACAGGAAGGAGAAAAAGAAACGTGGGTGTGAGACAGAGAGAGAGAGTAAGGGAGTGAGGGGGGGGGGTGAGAGAGAGGGGGAGAGGGAGGTAGAGAGGGAGAGAGAGAGAGAGAGGAAGAGACAGACAGACAGACAGACAGAGACTAAGATAAAGAAAGAAAGACAGGGGGGGAAAAAGGGGGGGGAGGGAGGGACTCCCATATGATCCTGATAGCATTCTTGGCACACGTGTGTGTTTGCACAGAATGCAAGTATGTATCATTACCTTGCATTTCAGTTGTCTGTGTAGTCTGTGTAAAACACACACACACACACACACACACACACACACACACACACACACACAGTTGCACTTGAAATAACATAGGAAGCGTTTTCTGCGTTTCTGACATTGACATATTGTGAATAAAAATATCACAGTTGCCAAATCCGACATTGACATATTGTGAATAACAATATTACACTTGCCAGGATTATGAGCGTAATTGCATTGCATACACGGTATAGAACAAGTGAGAGTGGATAGAGAGGGAGAGGGGAGGGGTGTTTGAGGGTGGGGGGAGGCAGCTTGCATTGTCTGTTTTTGTTGTCGTTTTATTTGTTTACTTTCCCCCCTGTGATTCAAGCGTGTTATAATATTTCCCTATTAAAAGTTGAGCTGGATTTGTGTGTGTGTGTGTGTGTGTGTGTGTGTGTGTGTGTGTGTAATATTGAATATGGAGATCCAAGCTTATGTGTTTACTTTTGTGAGTTTTTCCTATAATCTGAGATGTGTATTCGCCAAAAAAGAAAAGAAAAGAAACACACACACACACACACACAAACACACATACACGCGCGCGCGTGCGCACACACACACACACCCACGCACGCACGCACGCACGCGCGTGCGCACACACACACACACACACACACACGCACGCACGCACGCGCGTGCACACACACACACACACACACCCACGCACGCACGCACGTGCGCACACACACACACACACACGCACGCACGCACACACAAACACACACGCACACACACACACACACACACGCACTCACACACAAAAGCACACGCACACCATTAAAACCAACAACGTAAAGTGGAAAGCAAAACCAACGCCAATGACATGAACAACAAGTCAAGTTTTGGGGGAGTCATTAGCGAATGGAATGTTTGGGTCTTTTTCCTTTGCTTTGGGTCTCAATGGTGAATCGCTAGAAGCATTTTATTTGTTCTCTCTATCTCTGTCCGAGTGTCTGTCTCTATGTTCCTGTCTCTGTCCGAGTTTCTGACTGTCTGTTCCTGTCTCTGTCCCAGTGTCTGTCTGTTCCTGTCTGTCCTGAGTGTCTGTCTGTTCCTGTCTCTGTCCTGGTGTCTGTCTGTCTGTTCCTGTCTCTGTCCCAGTGTTTGTCTGTTCATGTCTGTCCTGAGTGTCTGTTTCTGTCTCTGTCCTGAGTGTCTGTTCCTGTCTCTATCCCAGTGTCTGTTCCTGTCTCTGTCCCAGTGTCTGTCTGTCTGTTCCTTCTCTGTCCGAGTGTCTGTCTGTCTGTTCCTGTCTCTGTCCGAGTGTCTGTCTGTCTGTTCCTGTCTCTGTCCCAGTGTCTGTCTGTTCCTGTCTCTGTCCTGGATGTCTGTCTGTCTGTCTGTCTGTTCCTGTCTGTCCTGAGTGTCTGTCTGTCTGTTCCTTTCTCTGTCCCAGTGTCTGTCTGTTCCCGTCTCTGTCCCAGTGTCTGTCTGTTCCTGTCTCTGTCCGAGTGCCTGTCTGTCTGTTCCCGTCTCTGTCCGAGTGTCTGTCTGTCTGTTCCCGTCTCTGTCCGAGTGTCTGTCTGTCTGTTCCTGTCTCTGTCCGAGTGTCTGTCTGTCTGTTCCTGTCTCTGTCCGAGTGTCTGTCTATCTGTTCCTTTCTCTGTCCTGAGTGTCCGTCTGTTCCTGTCTGTCCTGAGTGTCTGTCTGTCTGTTCCTTTCTCTGTCCGAGTGTCTGTCTGTCTGTTCCTGTCTCTGTCCTGAGTGTCTGTCTGTCTGTTCCTGTCTCTGTCCCAGTG
>NC_134903.1:12724350-12726850 GCF_041734735.1 Babylonia areolata | reverse complement strand
CAACACACACACACACCTCAAACCTCTCTCTCTTTAGATATATATATATATATGTGTGTGTGTGTGTGTGTGTGTGTGTGTGGTGTGTGTATATATATGTGTGTGTGTGTGTGTGTGTGTGTGTGTGTGTGTGCACAGCCAGATAAAATGATAAATAAATGACTGGCATTTCCAGAAGGATTACTGGCCGCCTGTCAGGTTCGTGTGTATATCAGAAAATAAAGAAAAGGAAAAAAAATCAAACAGAAAAACAGAAAGATAGGGGCGGTAGAAGAATAAAAACGAAATACCAAAAAGATTGAATGTTATTCCATACTATGGAATCAGTGTTATTCTCTCTCTCTGTGTGTGTGTGTGTGTGTGTGTGTGTGTGTCTATCTATTTATCTATCTATCTCTCTTCTTCTTCATCTTCTTCTCCTCCTCCTCCTTCCTGTATTCGCTTCTATGGCGTGAAATTAATTTCCACAGTTTCAATATTGATAAAGTATGCCCAAATATATTAAAGTTGTTAGTGCGTGACGTTTTTGTTTACACATAAATCACATCAGAAAAGGGGAGGGGTAAGTTGTTGGTGGGTTTTTGTTTTTTTTGTTTTTTTTCTTTTGTTTTATCATTTTATCAGGTGTCGTAATATTTCCTGATAAAACGCACACGCATACAGTCCCCATGCATATTGAGAATGGTGGTTTGGGCCGATGTTTTTTCAGTGTGTTTTCCTTTAATGTGGGCTGCTTCTTTAAACACACACACACACACACGCACACACACACACACACACGCACGCACGCACACACACACACACGCACGCACACACATACACACACACACGAACGAGCTAATGAATGCACACACACACACACACACACACACGGAAATTAAACCACTACCGAGAACAGTCATTTTCCAGTACCAGGTGTTTCTTATTCATGTGTATGCGTGCGTGTGTGTGCCTCTGTGTGTGTGTGTATGCAAACGTGCGTACGTGCATGCGTGTGTGTGTGTGTGTGTGTGCATGCGTACATGTATGTGTGCGTACGTGCGTACGTATTCGTATGATTGTACATGTGTATGTGTGTGTGCGCACATGCACGTGTTTGTGAGTGTGTGTGCGTGTGTGCGTGCGTGCGTGTGTTATAAGGAAAGGAAAAACAGTCCAAACAAAATGAGGAAGACTGGTACCACACAGTCGATGCTCATCCACTTCAATGATGCTTCCACAGGAGTGCTGCTCTCATTTCCTGACACAGCAGGTACCGGTATCACAACGACTGTCGAACTTCAAGCATGTGTTATGATGAGAAACACTGCTACCACACTGTCCACTTCAATGATGCTTCGCTTCCACAGGAGCGCTGCTCTCATTTCCTGACAAACGCCGCACGTGTTTGCATCTCCCAGTGCCGTCCTCAACAGTGGGACATGTTGTGAAAAGAAACACCAAGCTCATCAGCTCTACCATGTCCCTCAACCCCCAAAAAACGTACCCCCCCCTCTCCCCCTCCCAAACATTGCAATCATTCCCCCAGCCCCATTCATCAAGCAGTGAAATGAAGAAAAACACGTTATCGCATTATGTGGCTCTTCCTGCTTCTCTCTCCTTGTCCACACAGTTTCCATTTCTCCCCCCTCTCCTCTTCCACGGCAGCCAAAGTCTGTGTCAGTGTTTTCGCAGCGGGCATCAGATTGGTGGCGGTGTTTTGGGAAGGATGTTTGTTGTGACAGTCTCCACTCTCAATGGAGACACTCATTCAGTGTGGCTGTACGAGGATATCAGTCACTGTGGTCACCAGGAAACTGTATGTTTTGAAACAAAACGAGATGGGATGGTTTGCAAGGCAACTGCAATGGTTTGGGACAAAAACGATACAAGCGCAATCTTCGAGAACAACTGCATTGCAGTGCCGATAATTTTTTTTTTCTTTTTTCTGATGATTACGGGACCCCTCTCCACGCCAAGTTTGACTCATCAGTAAAAACTAGTTTGTATGACAGTCAGTAGCGTCCGATTATAGCCATCAGAACTACAGAGGAGGCAAATGCTGTCTCGACTATCTGGGCTAGAATGTGATTACAGTGGAAAGTGTCTTGCCCAAGTTCCATTCCCAAGTCTTTAGACTAGAAGGGCTTTAGAACAGTCAGCGTTGGGATGGTTCCCAAAGGCCAACTAGACCCCAAGGCTGCAGCACGAAAAGCCAGCGCAGTTTTGCCTCCTAGTTCGAGAGTCATAGCTCTTAAGAAAAGACTGCTGTGAATGAATTCCTATTGCCAGGGAGAGATCCTTCATTATTCTGACTTTGCTGTTGGCCTGACTCTTAGCCAAGCATGGGATCTCATTAAATATTAAAAAAACAAAGTGAAAGAAAGTTCATTATGGGTTTTTGTCATACGTCCACTGCCTGAAAGCATCGGCCAAGGCAATGATACATTTGTTCTTTCAATTTTACTTGTTTGTGCGTTCAATTCTGTTATGCTTTTCATAAGTTTACCCAGTTCAGTTT
>NC_134903.1:12709350-12719350 GCF_041734735.1 Babylonia areolata | reverse complement strand
AGCCCCGTCCCAGCATGTTGATGCATAGTCAATATCAGGTTGAATGCATGCATGAATTAATAATTTACGGGCATGTTGATTAAGGAAATGCTTAATTCTACTGAGCTGAAATACTTTTTTCAATAACTTCTTTTATAAAGCAGAGATATGATAAGACCATGATATGAGAGAGAGAGAGAGAGAGAGACAGACAGACAAACAGACAGACAGAGACAGAGAGAGAAAATATAACACGAAGTTTGACGGCATTTTCCTTTGTGATTGCTGACCATATTTTAGGCTGACATTTTTGTGTGTGGAATATTTCCTATCGAAAGAATCAATACTCGGATCTGAAATCGATTTTCGAAGGTTTGGGTTGTTGATTTTTAACATGATAATGAGGGTAGGAAAGTTTTTTTTTCACTTGCGCTTGACACTCTCTTGTTTCAGTGCAGCAGCAGCAACAACAACAACAACAATCAGCATCAACATCATCATCGCTACGACCGTGACAGATGAACCCGGGTGTGGCTGTGTATGGGGAACTCGGATTGAGCGGCGTGGGAGTAATGCCACTGAAACGGTACAGACGGTGGAGCAGCATAAGAAGAAGAAGAAGGAGGAGGAGGAGGAGGAAAAGAAAAAAAGAGGGTGAAGGAGGAGAAGAAGAAGAAGAATGAGGAAAGAGGAGGAGGAGGAGGAGAAAGAGGAGAGAGAGGAGAAGAAGACGGAGGAGGAGAAAGAGGAGGAGGAGGAGACGAAGAAGAAGAAGAATGAGGTGGAGGAGAAGAAGAAGAAGGAGAAGGAGGAGGAGGAGAAGAAGGAGGAGGAGAAGAAGAAGGAGAATGAGGTGGAGGAGGAGGAAGAGGAGAGGGAGGAGGAAGAGGAGGAGGAGAGGAGAAGGAGGAGGAAGAGGGGGAGGAGGAGGAGGAAGGAAAGAACTCCAAAAAAAAGGAAAGAATGGAGGAAAAAAGAAACAGAGAAAGAAAGAAATTAAGAAGGAAAGAAAAAAAAAAAGACATTAAAGGACCCGAAAAGACACAATATTCATTCGCGAAGATATAGCGAGATAACAAGAGCTGGGGTCGGCTCTCAAACATCCTGTTCTTCACCAGCGGGGCATCGGGGCATACAGACAAGGGCGAAAACACGAACACTGCACGTCCAACACGTGAACATTGGAAAAATCAACACACGGCCTTCAACTGAACATGCACAAGAATTGGCAAAAAAAGGGAAGAGACCGGAGAAAACAGAGAGAGAGGCCGACAGACAGAGAGAGAGAGGGGAGAGAGAGAGGGGAGAGAGAGAGGAGAGAGAGAGAGGGATTGAGTCAGAGGGAGAGGGAGAGAGGGAGTGAGGGAGAAAGGGAGAGAAAGAGATATATATATATATATATATATATATATATATATAAAGAGAGGGAGTGAGACAGCGAGAGAGACAGAGGGAGAGAGAGTGATAAACAGTGTGAGTGAGAGAGGGGGAGAGAGAGATAGCGGGAGAGATATAGCTGGAGAGAGAAAGGGAGAGAAATAGAGAGAGAGAACAGAATCGAGGATTGATGGACAAGAGACAGAAACAGGAACACGGGCAGACAGACAGGTATATTGACAGGCATCTTGACAGACAGGCAGACGGAGATAATTACACAGACAGACAGACAGGAAGTCAACAATACAAACAGAGATTCAGACGGATACAGAAAAACAGACACACAGACATGGATACATACACAGAGACAGAAAAACAGACAGACAGACAGACAGGCAGGCGTCTAGACAGACAGATTCACATACAGATACAGACACAGGCAGATAGACAGGCAGTCAAGCAGACAGACAAAGATACAGATACAGACACACACACACACACACACACAGACAGGCAGAAAGACAGTCAGGCAGGCAGACAGACTCATATACAGATACAGACACAGGCAGAGCGACAGGCAGGAAAACAGGCAGACAAATACAGATACAGACAAAGACACAGACAGACAGACACACACACACACAGAGGGGGGGGCGGGGGGGGGGGGGGGGGCAGAGAGACACACACAGAGGGGAGGGGCAGAGAGACAGACACAGACAGACAGACACACACAACACAGAGGGGAGGGGCAGAGAGACACACACAGAGGGGAGGGGCAGAGAGACAGACACAGACAGACAGACACACACACACACACAGGGGAGGGGCAGAGAGAGACACACACACGGGGGGACGGGGGGGGGGGGGGGGTGAGAGAGGCAGACACAGACAGAGAGACAGACAGGCCAAAGGACGGACAGAAGACAGGGAGATACCAACTGTACAAACCGTCAGACAAACAGCTGACCCGAGAATCGTGAAGGCTTTACGTCTGTCACAATTCTTCAGCCAATTCCAGACATCTACTAATCTCCGTACATTGTTCTCTGAAGGAACAGTGGCTTTTCAATTCATTTTGAAAGACTCAGATAACGGGACCCAAGGAAGTTCCTCCAAGCGGAGAATGCTGACTTAAAGGTACTCAGAGTCGTGAATTCCCAACCTTCAAAACGGCTTTGGATTTCGATTTTATAATAGTTGTCTTTAGCTGTTCATGAGGGGAGATATATCACATTAGGAAGTACCCGTTCTTTGAAGTGATTTATCTTTTGTCTTATCTTTTAATGCATGTCAAAGGCACGGATCCAATTCAGGACTCAAGGAAGATTGAAATTTGAAAGTCCACGTTTGTCAAAAAAAAAAAAAAAAAAAAAATCGATGTTCACCGATGAAAAAAAGATGAGTGACTTATCTTCATTGGCTTAACTTTCTCTCGCTTCCCTCTGTTTAAAACACTGCAAGATAAAATACTGATCCTCGTGAATACTACAACGTTGCATAAAGCTTTGTATTGTTATATCAGTTCGTAAAATTCCATTGCATAAAAACTATTCTGACGTAGTTACGATGTTATATAAATTTCAATGGATTATACTAGTATTACATGACATCACTTAGTGGAGTGATGGCCTAGAGGTAACGCGTCCGCCTAGGAAGCGAGAGAATCTAAGCGCGCTGGTTCGAATCACGGCTCAGCCGCCGATGTTTTCTCCCCCTCCACTAGATCTTGAGTGGTGGTCTGGACGCCAGCCATTCGGATGAGACGATAAATCGAGGTCCTGTGTGCAGCATGCACTTAGCGCACATAAAAGAACCCAAGGCAACAAAAGGGCTGTTCCTGGCAAAATTCTGTAGAAAAATCCACTTCAATAGGAAAAACAAAGATGCACACAGGAAAAAATACCAAAAAAGAAAAAAAAAAAGGGGGTGGCGCTGTAGTGTAGCGACGCGCTCTCCCTGGGGAGAGCAGCCCGAATTTCGCTTAGAGATATCTGTTGTGATAAAAAAATTTTTTTTTTTTTTTTTTTTTTAAGTAGAAAAAAAAGTTAATGTTCATTGATTGAATACATTTCATAACACTGCACAACACTGCATCAGCACATCCGACCCTTAAAGGGATATCAGGGCCATCAACTGAAGACAAGTATTTGAAAATCATCCAGAACTAAACAAACAAAATAAACTTCACTGCCACAAACGCACAGAACAGTTCAGTCGCGCAAGGAGGCGTCACTGTGTTCGGACAAATCCATGCACAAGTCTATCTGCTAAGCGGATGCCTGTTCAGCAGTGTACCACAACGCGCTTAGTCAAGCTGAAGAGGAACTGATATATTAATAAATAAATAATTCAGCTGAATAATAATAATAATAATGTACATTTATATAGCGCCCTTTCTCTCTAAGAGCTGAGGGCGCTTCACATGAAAGAAAAATATTGCAAGTTACATAAAACATTCATGGCCACTCTTTCTCAAAACCCCTCTACCCCCCCGCCCCCCCCCCCCACACACACACACTCTTAAAAAGAGGAGTTTTGAGTGATGAGCGAAAAGCAGAAATAGAATCAGATGCACGGATATGATGAGGAAGGTTGTTCCAGATGTGAGGAGCAGCAAAGAAGAATGAACATTCACCATAGGCTATCGTATTGACACGAGGAAGTTTCAAAAGGTAACAGAGGAAGAGCGGAGATTTCTTGCGGGAGTGTAAACACTCATAAGGTCAGAAAGATATGTAGGTCCTGCGGAGTGGAAAGCAGAATAGCAGAGACACGCAGCTTTGTATTTAATCCTCGCTTCAATGGGGAGCCAGTGTAGAGTGCGGAAGTGAGGAGAAATGTGATCAGTACGTGGGACTCTGAGAGTCACACGGGCAGCATTGTTTTGAAGTTTTCGAATTCGCTGAAGAAAATTATGTGGACAGCCTATGAGAAGAGAATTACAGTAGTCGATTCGTGACAGCACAAAAGCAGAAATAAGAGTTTTAGTAGTTTCAACAGAAAGGCACTGACGGATAGAGTTGATGCGACGAAGTTCACAATTGACAATGCGTGTCAGATTTACTACCTGAGCATGCATGCTGAGGTTTTAAGAATGACTCCAAGGTTCCTTGCTGATTTAGAAAACCGAACTGTGGCATCACCAACCACAATAGAGGCAGGAAAAGAAGTGAAAAGTGAAAATTAACTAACAGATGAATAAATGAATGAATGAATGAACAGATGGATAGAAAAATAGATAAACACATAGATAAATACATGAATGAATAATAATCAAACCAGTCTTAATCCGCATCACACCTGAGTCATTACATGTGTGAAAAGCACGTTCAGCTTTGTCAGAGAAAAAAAGCGCTGAATATGTGTTCAATATCATTATTCAACCCCCCCCCAAAAAAAAACAGGACACCGAAAAAAAAAAAAATTTTAAACAAAGGAAATTTCAAGCCAGCCAAAACTGCCCTTGACAGCGTGTTAAGACATTCGTAACACATTACGAATCAACGCTCGGCTTATATCACTGACTGACAAAAGCTTTCAGTTGGGCCAACAGCAAAGTCAGAGCCGTGTGATCAATGGTTTCTCCACTGCAGTGGGAAATCATGTACAGCTTAGTCTTTGTTATTTATTTTATCTACTTATTTATTTATCTATTTATTATTCTATTATTATTTTTATTATTATTATTATTATTATTATTTAATATATCTTATTTATTTATTTATTTTATTTTATTTTTTGTACGCTTATAGTTGACTAGTTTTTGCGCCTTATACATTTTATTATTAGTAGTAGTAGTTCTTTTTTTATGTATTTATCTGTTATTTATTTACTTTTTTTTTTCCTCAAGGCCTGACTAAGCGCGTTGGGTTACGCTGCTGGTCAGGCATCTGCTTGGCAGATGTGGTGTTGCGTATATGGATTTGTTCGAACGCTGTGACGCCTCCTTGAGCAACTGGAACTGAAACTTTTGTGAAGGTCGATGGCTTTCAAACTAGGAGGCAAAATTGCACTGGGTCTAAGTGCTCCAGTAATTAGGGAGCTAGCTAGCCTTTGGGGAACCATCCCCAACGCCGACTGTCCCAAAATCCCTCTTGGCCGAGAGAGGGGATGTAACTTGGGCAAGACACTCTTCACTGTCATCAAAATTCTTGCCCAGACAATCGAGACAGCAGCTAGCCTTTTCTGCTGTCCTTAATATGTATTTTTGTATTTGTATTTCTTTTTATCACAACATATTTTCTCTGTGTGAAATTCGGGCTGCTCTCCCCAGGGAGAGCGCGTCGCTACACTATAGCGCAACCCATTTTAAAAAAAAAAATTTCCTGCCTGTAGTTTTATTTGTTTTTCCTATCGAAGTGGGTTTTTCTACATACTTTTGCCAGGAACAACTTTTTTTGTTGCCGTGGGTTCTTTTACGTGCGTTAAGTGCATGCTAGCACACGGGACCTCGGTTTATCGTCTCATCCGAATGACTAGCGTCCAGACCACCACTCAAGGTCTAGTGGAGGGGGAGAAAATATCGGCGGCTGAGCCGTGATTCGAACCAGCGCGCTCATATTCTCTCGCTTCCTAGGCGGACGCGTTACCTCTAGGCTATCACTCGTTAACAGCGTTTCACCCCAATTACCACCATCAAAATATTGCAAGCGGAAGGCTCTTATACTGAAGAGGTGAATGTTGACAAAGAATACCACAATTCTGACGACGGAAGCTAAAGGTTGGGTCATTCAGACACCCACTGGACATCCGAGGGGTCTGTGTAGAGGAGAAGAGAAGACTGGCCATACTGAGTGAGTCAAAGCGGTGGGGATGGAAGGGGTGGTGGTAAAGATGGGGGTGGGGAGAGGAGAGAGAGAGGGAAGGGGAGGTTTCTTTAATCCTATTTCAGCACCAACACCCCTCCCTCCATCCCGCCAACCCACCACATCCCAACCCCCCACCCCCACCCACCTCAACTGCTGGAGAAAAAAAAAGAAAACTAAATGCCGTCAGCCAGGTCACGTTTCCATTAATACCGGGGGTGGGGGGGTGGGGGTGGAGGCTGGGGGAGAATAAGGATCTGAGGGTGGGGAGGGATGCGGGGTGGGGCGGGGGCAGAGGGGGCCGGGGTGTGTGTTTAGGACTGATTGTGCGTCTCTGGTGATTAACCCAGTGTGTGTGTGTGTGTGTGTGTGTGTGTGTGTGTGTGTGTGTGTGCGCGCGCGCGCGCGCGCGTGGCGTGGTGTAATGGTCTTAATCAACTGTTGCGCTGTATTGTGTTGCAGTTGTGTTGTGTTGCGTTGCGTGGGCTGTGTACAGGAGGAAGGTAGCAGAGTGGTTAAGACGCTTGTCTGCCAATACAGTCGTTCGTGAGGGATTGGGTTCGATTCCCGCTCTCGTCTTTACACTACACCACACTACACTACACTACACTACTGGGAAAGTGGCGGGAATGGTTAAGACGCTTATCTACCAGTACAGTGTCAAGGTTCGAGTCTCAGCCTCGCCCTTCCCCTCCAAAGTTTGGCTGAAAAATCAAACCGAGCTTTCAGTCATTCGGATGAGACTTGAAACCAATTTCTGGCAAAATTCTGTTGAAGAAATCCACCCTGATAGGTATCTACATGCATGCACTCAAGGCCTGACAAGCGCGTTGGGTTTCGCTGTGGTCAGGCATCTGTCCAGCAGATGTGGTGAACTGTGTATATGATAGTCAGTCGTGTCCGACTATGACCATCAGAACAGCAGAGGAGGCAACTGCTGTTCCGACTATTTGGGCTAGAATTTGATTATAGTGGAGAGTGTCTTGCCCAAGCACATCCCCACTCTCTCGACCAAGAGGGTTTTAGGACAGTCGGCGCTGGGATGGTTCCCAAAGGCCAACTAGCCCACAAGGCTGCAGCACTAAGAGCCAGTGCAGTTATGCCTCCTGAACTGTACCTGGATCCATCTGAACGCAGTGATGCCTCCACGAGAAACTGAAACTGCTCTGTTGGGGGGAGGGGGGGGGGTTGGGATGTGGTGGGTTGGCGGGAGGGAGGGAGGGGTGTTGGTGCTGAAATAGGATTAAAGAAACCTCCCCTTCCCTCTCTCTCTCCTCTCCCCACCCCCATCTTTACCACCACCCCTTCCATCCCCACCGCTTTGACTCACTCAGTATGGCCAGTCTTCTCTTCTCCTCTACACAGACCCCTCGGATGTCCAGTGGGTGTCCCAATGACCCAACCTTTAGCTTCCGTCGTCAGAATTGTGGTATTCTTTGTCAACATTCACCTCTTCAGTATAAGAGCTTTCCGCTTGCAATATTTTGATGATGGTAAGTGGGCTGAAACGCTGTTAACGTCGTCTCTTTCGCCGTTCGTATGGAGAGAGTTAAATAATCTTTAACTGTTCAATAGTACACATGATTACAATGCAAACAATGACAAAACAGCATAAACAAGCTTAACGATTATACTGTGCTCAAAACGTTGCACTTCAATTTTATCATGACGGCTGATGAACCATATTATCAATTGTATCAAATAACATTCATAAACAGTGAGTAATGAAATAATGAAATAAAAACAAATAAACAAACGAATACATAATATTGTAAAATAATGCTAATATCAATATTAACATGAGATTAAATCATAGTCACCCAGAGATCAGGTTGGGTTCAATAGACAATAGGTCATATGACCGGAAGAACATAAAATCAATAGGTCATTTTGAAAATCAATAGGTCAAATATCACCCGTCCCGGGCTTTTTCAAACTTTAATAATGCACAAATGAAAGGAAAATGTAATACATTGGCCATTCTGGTCATTCATTGACTAGAAAAAAAAGAAGTTAAGAATGTCATTGATTTCTGACAAGAAAATGCAATGTTCTGGTCTTCTGCGTTGACTAGAAAAGGCAGCGATAAAGATTCGTTTCGGATTTCGTTTCGTCACGGATCCGTATTTTAATAAACCAGTTTATAGTCATTTCCTGTAGGAGCAGACGACAAAGCGATCGCGATCGTTAAAGAGAGAGAGAGAGAGAGAGAGAGAGAGAGAGAGAGAGAGATGGTTACTTTGGTTGACCGACTGGTCATAAAAACAATAAGTCATGTGACCTTGCAACTTGAAAAACAATAGGTCATTTCAAAATTAAATGTGTCAATGACCGATGACCGATGTCGAACCTGATCCCTGGTCACCAGAGGAATCGGCCTGATAGAAGAGAAACACGAAGGGAAAAAAAGACATTTAGAAGAATGGTGGGTAAGGTGGTGGTGGAGGGGGGCACTCAGAGGGGAGAGGGGAAATTCTGACAGATCATTGGCCAATCCATTCAACTTTGAATATTTGGTCAGTCAAATACATCCAACACATATTTTACGAATAGAATCGTGTTGTACCCGTTCTTCACAACACTCTCTAAGTTAAAATCTATTGGAATCGGAGATCAGCTGGTGAACAGTTTGAAATATGATTATATTTGTATGATTTTGGAGATCAAGATCTCCATGCAACAGTTTTAAAGTGGATGTAGTTTGGAGATAAAGTTCAGATTCTGTTTGCCCAAGCCATATGAAAGTCTTGACAAAATAATAATGTTCAGCTGCACTGTTCTGTGTTCTAGTAGTGTTGTGTAGTGTAGTGCAGTGTAGTGTAGTGTGGTGCAGTGTAGTGTAGTCTTGTGTCGTGTTTCAGTTTCTCACTGCGTTCGGTAAA
The DNA here is from genome assembly GCF_041734735.1 of Babylonia areolata. Lineage (NCBI taxonomy): Eukaryota > Metazoa > Mollusca > Gastropoda > Neogastropoda > Buccinidae > Babylonia > Babylonia areolata. The sequence continues at coordinate 12,710,307 of NC_134903.1, read as the reverse complement.
ATCCATCAGAGCGGAGTTTCTTTTCTTTAGAATTTGGCTCGAGGACAAACCTTTAAGTTGTCATGGGTTCTTTTTCAGTGCGTCAAGTGCGTGCTGCACACGGGACCTCGGTTTGTCGTCTCATCCGAAGGACTAGACGCTCTGTTTCATTTTCCAGTAAAATTTGGGAGAAAGGGCGAGACTGAGACTCGAACTCTGACATTGTACTGGTTGATAAGCGTCTTAACCATTCTGCCACCTTCACTGTAGTGTAGTGTAGTGCAGTGCAAGTGCAGAGTAGTGTGGTGTGGTGTAGTGTAGTGTAGTGTAGTGTTCTGCCTTGTATCACACAAGACAACATTGTATTGTATTGTATTGTATTGTATTCCGCTGCATTACATTGTATTGTATTTATTGCAGTGCAATGTAGTGCAGTGTAGTGTAATGTTGTGTAGTATTGTGTAGTGTAGTGTCGTGGAGTGCAGTGTAGTGTCGTATTGTGTAGTGAAGTGTAGTGCAGTACAGTGTCGTGCAGTGTAGTGTAGTGTAGTATTGTGTAGTGAAGTGTAGTGCAGTACAGTGTCATACAGTGTAGTGTAGTGAAGTGTAGTGTAGTGCAGTGCAGTACAGTGTCATACAGTGTAGTGTAGTGTAGTGTAGTGTAGTAAAGTGCACCGTTGTGCAGTACAGTGTCATGTAGTGCAGTGCAGTGTAGTGTGGTGTAGTATTGTGTAGTGTAGTGTAGTGTAGTGTAGAGTAGTGCAGGACAGTGTCGTGCAGTGTAGTGTAGTGTAGTGTAGTGAAGTGTAGTGCAGTGTAGTGTAGTATTCTGTAGTGTAGTGTAGTGTAGAGTAGTGCAGGGCAGTGTCGTGCAGTGTAGTGTAGTGTAGTGTAGAGTTGTGCAGGGCAGTGTCGTGCAGTGTAGTGTAGTGTAGTGCAGTGTAGTGTAGAGTAGTGCAGGGCAGTGTCGTGCAGTGT
>NC_134903.1:12701850-12704350 GCF_041734735.1 Babylonia areolata | reverse complement strand
GTTCCCTGACTCCCCCTCCCCCTCCCCCACCTAACCCCACCCCCGTCCCCTAACCACCATCATAACCATCACTACCACCGTCATCACCATCATTACCAACCACCACCATCATCACCATCACCACTGCCACCATCATTACCACCACCACCATCATCACCATCACCACTGCCACCATCACCACCACCACTACCATCATTACCACCACCACCATCATCACCACTACCACCATCATAATCACCACTACCACCATCATAATCATCACCGCCACCATCACAACCACCACTGCCATCATTACCACCACCACCATCATCACCACTACCACCATCATAATCATCACTGTCACCACCACCACCACCACCACCGCTGCCACCATAACCACCAACACTTACTTCCCTTGTCGTACCACCCCTCCTCAGCCACTCACAAAGAAGGCGTTATTACAGTTGTCAAACTAACCGGCGTGACAAACTGAACATTGAAACAGGGGGAAGAAGACGAAGAAGAAGAAGAGGAAGAAGAGGAGGAGGAGGAGGAGGAAGAGGAAGAGAAGAAAAGAAGAAGAAGAAGAAGAGGAGGAGGAAGACGAAGAAGAAGAAGAAGAGGAAGAAGAAAAAGAAGAAGAAGAAGAGGAAGGCGAAGAAGAAGAAGAGGAAGAAGAAGAAGAAGGAAGAAGAAGAAGAAGAAGAAGAAGAAGAAGAAGAAGAGGAAGACGAAGAAGAAGAAGAGGAAGAAGAAAAAGAAGAGGAAGAAGAGGAAGACGAAGAAGAAGAAGAGGAAGACGAAGAAGGAGAGGAAGACGAAGAAGAAGAGAAGAAGAAAAAGGTGGAGGATGAGGAGGAGGTTACGACGACGACGACAATGATGATGATGATGATGATGATGGCAGCGACGACAACAACAACAACGACGACAACGACGACGACGAAACAGTAGCAGACTACAGCCGACGATGATAGTGGGACACGAAATCACCGGACATCCTGTCGCTGTGGGCAGTGATGCACGTGATCCGTCTGTCGGCACTGCGGGTCTCTGGCTCACTCCTAGCATGCGTGCACACACCCATGCGCACGCACATGTACCCATGCACTGGCATGCACGCGCGCGCACACGCACACACACACATACACACATATATATACATATTCAGAGAGAACTTCAGAAACTCAGCATATTGTGCAACATTTCCAAGTGTGCAGTTTCATTCGATTCGCTTTCCCTCCCTCTCTCTCTGTTAATCTCTCCTCTCTCTCCCTCCCCCTCTCTCTGTTAATCTCTCCTCTCTCTCCCTCCCCCTCTCTCTGTTAATCTCTCCTCTCTCTCCCTCCCCCTCTCTCTGTTAATCTCTGCTCTCTCTCTCTCTCTCCCCCTCTCTTTCTCTGTTAATCTCTCCTCTCTCTCTCCCTCTCTGTTAATCTCTCATCTCTCTCTCCCTCTCTCTCTCCTTTTGTTCATAATTATTTATAGCTCGTTGGATATTGTTTACATTCGTTATTGTTTACATTCCCCTTCACAAAGGGGCTGAGGCCTAATGTGAATAAACGTTCTTTAGTCTTCTCTCTCTCTCTCTCTCTCTCTCTCTCTCTGTGTGTGTGTGTGTGTGTGTGTGTGTGTGTGTGTGTGTGTGTGTGTGTGTGTGTGTGTGTGTGTGTGTGTGTGGTTATCTGTCTTTCTGTCCCTCTCTCTTTGTGATTCTCAGTCTGTCTCTGTCTGTCTCTCCCTCTCTTCAGTTCAAACTATGGTCATCAACACATACACATAGCCTCACACACAGAGACGCACACACATAACCACAAACTCGCACACACACTCTCTCTCTCTCTTACTCTCTTACACACACACATACACAAACACACACACACACAGAGAAAGAGAGAGACGCACGCGCACGCACGCACGATGTATACCTCAACAGGTGGTACATAACCTGTCAGGTAACGCAGCCAAAGATGTTCTCATACATGTGCCAGAAGACCGGTTTTACGATGCTGTATATCACTCATTTTTTTAACAGGTATCTGTTCTTTCTCACCTTTTCTCAGACCCTTTTCCATGCTGTGTTTGTTGTTTTTCTCGAATGTGTGTGTGTGTGTGTGTGTGTGTACGCGCGCGCGCGCGTGTGTGTGTGAGTGTGTAATATTTCCTGTATTACAAATCCCCTTCAACTGCGGAACTTTTGTATTAAAAAAAAAAAATCAGATTAGTGTGGAACAATTTGGAAGTGGTTTTAAATGAGCGGAAATAACTGGTTCAGCACGGCAGTACCAAAGGGAAGCAGTACAGACAGAGAATGATGGGTGACAGTCCGACTTGTGAATGCAATCTTCCGTCTCCGAGGTGACCGCTCTTCACTGACAAGCATGTTCACCAGTCGTCTTGTCATCGTATCAAAGGGCTCTTCAGGGAAAAGAATATTCTTGGCTGGACCACTCATCTCATCAATGATGTGTTAATTCCTCCCCCTCCTCTTCCTCCTCCTCCTCTTCCTTCAACTCTTGCC
>NC_134903.1:12691850-12699350 GCF_041734735.1 Babylonia areolata | reverse complement strand
GGGGAGAGAGAGAGAGAGAGGGGGGAGAGAGAGAGAGAGAGAGAGAGAGAGAGAGAGAGAGAGAGAGAGAAAAGGGGCGGGGCGGGGGTGTTAACTGTTAAATCAACTGTCGCATAAATATGTCTTGCAATCCCTGAAGAGATAACTATGCCTCCAAAAAAATCAGATGACAGTCATATAAATGAGAGCATTATGGATTAAAAAAGAAAAATGCTTGTTAGGTTTACTACTTTCCACTTCTGAAAAAGAAAATTATTCAAACCGTGGTCTGTAAGGAAGCCACTCTTGGTCAAAAAGCATTTTTCTGCTTTTCATCACATTAGAATAGCATTCAACATAACATCTGTTTTTTAGCAGACAAGTGAAGGCAGTTATGTGAGGTTTATTGTTGTTCCATTTGCACTTATAAACATATAATTTAGCGAGTAATAGTATTAGATCAAGAATCTTATCCGTAACAACTCCATCTTTAACCCCAAACAAGATTAAATCTTCTGAAAATGTTATATTTGCACACGTTTAACAAGTACTCTTCATTAATCTTTCGAGAGAGCTCCTGAAAACACCAGTAATATGACAGTTCAAAAAAAGGTGTACAATTCTTTCTTCTTCTTCGCCACAAAAAAGCACAAGGGCGAGTCAATCACTTTACGAAGAAAAAGATATCTACCTGTTGGTAGAAGTCGTAACAAAAGTCTGTACGTCTCAACTGTGTGTCAGATGTTTACTGATGGCATTTTTTAAATACGTTTTTTCCAAGTTAGATTTTCATGATTTATGTTCCATTTGATAATTCCTGCAGGTTAAACGTCTGAGTAAATAAGAACTGACTATATGGCTTTGTTGCCTTTAGCGACAACTGTCCAAATTTTCGGTTCTAGTCGCTTATACATGGCAGCCAGTGTAACATGTAGGTTATTTTGATATTTCTTTATAGCACTGGTGACACCAATATATAATAGGTGATTTGTTCTAACATTTGGATATTTTCTGGAAAACTCTCTATAGTCAAGAAAACCACCTTCATCATTCAACAAATCTTTCACGTGGTATATACCGTGTTCAACCCACTCTCCTATCTCTTAGTATGTTTATATTATAGAGTATACATTCTGAAACAAAATCATGAACATCATTAGAACGACATTTAAGATACATTTTTATAATGTTTAAGGACATCTTCCCAAAATTTGTTACCTGTTTTTATGAGTAATGTGTCCACATATTCACCACCCATTAATTTAAGTTTGTCGAGTCCTGGGACAGCAGAAAACGACAACTCCCGAAGGTTGTCACAACTAGAAAAGAACATTCGTTTCAACCAGCGAACTTTAACAGCAGACAAAAAGGCATGAACATTTAACATTTTCAGTACTGAATAAATATTAGTATCGTCTGCAAACGGAGACAATAAATGTTCTTTGCCATACATATTAACTCCACGTATTCGGCGGTCATTCTTGCGCATAAGTAAAGATAGAATTTCTGCACATAAAAGATACAGACAAGGTGAAAGAGGGTCCCCTTGGCGGACTCCTCTGCCAATATCAAACTGGGAAGTGTACTTTCCATTCACACAAACACAAGCTGTAATACTGCAATAAAACGCCTTAATCCATTGTTTTATACCTTGTCCAAAATTGAAGAAATCTAAAGTGCCATGTATAAATTTCCATATCGAATGAAAGGCTTTCTAAAAGTCTACTGTGAGAATCTGGCCCAGAATATTTTCTTTTTTTGCAAGAAACAATATATCATACATTAAGCGGATATTCTCTCCAATATACATTCCTTTTAGAAAACCTGTTTAAGATTTATAGAATAATTTTAGTAATGACAATTTCAGTCTATTGGCAATGCATGATGAAGCCATCTTATAAGCAGTATAAAGCAAAGAGATGGGACACCAGTTAAAAAAAAAGAAAAAGAAAAAAAAAAAGCTTTTCTTTATTTTCCTCAGGAATTAGTGAAATAATACCAAATCGCTGAGTGGCACTAACCAAGTACCAAAATCACAAAAGAAAAACTTACAGAATTCACAAGTGAAACCATCACTTCCAGGACTTTTATTGTTTTTCATTATTTTCAGGCCAGCGTGTGTCTCAGCATAGGTAATTTCACCTTCTAAAGATTCCTTTTCTCTTTCGCTTAGTTTTGGAGCTTCAGGGATTATGTTATCAAACCTGACATCCATCGTCTCTCTCTCTTTATACAGATTTTCATAAAACTCTTTAGTTTCTTGTAAAATGTCTTTATCATCACACACATGTTCATCCGTCACTCTTCTGCAGAAAGGAAATTGATTTGTTCACAAAATTTACTTTCTCTGAATTACAATAGTATCTACTTGTCTTTTCGCCACTTTGTATCCAGAAAGCTCTTGATCTCACTATCATTCCTTCAAGTCTTATTTCTAATATCTTCTAATCTGTCTTTTTTCATCTGAAGATCGTTAATCCCATACTGCCCTAAATCCTTTTCTAACTTTGTAAATTCATCTAATAATTGCTTTTCTTCTTTCTCTTCTTCCCTTTTTCTGTATGTGGCATAAGATATGGTTTTCCCTCGTATTTCCATTAACAGAGTATAAAAAAAAAGTTGATCATCAATACGAAGGTGTATACTTTCACCAGGAATTGCATCTATTCTGTTAAAGTTAAGTTAATGCGGCATATTGTATTTTCACATCTTTGATCACCTGTTTTACTACTTTCACCTATTCTTTGTCTTTCAAAAGAATTGTTGAACTTCCAAAACTGCTTGTCTCCTTTTCTCTCGTCTGTTCAAGGGAGACGATGGAGTGGTCAGATCTATAACTAGGAGATACACTGACACACTTAATCTCAGTTAACAATAATTCTGAAACTAAGAAATGATCTAATCTACTCTGCTGTATTGAATTAAAGCTTTCTCCATGTATATCCCCTCTTGTCAGGATACAGATGTCTCCAAATATCTATCATATCAAACGATTCCATCATGTCCAAAAAAAATGTTTCTACTTTGTGGAGGATTTATATAGCTACTATAATTCCTAGCATCTACCCGTGCATCTAATATAACATTCCAGTCTCCACCAATGATAATATTTTGGTTACCTATTTGTTCTAAATGGCGACAAATATTTTCAAAAAAATCCACATTATCTCAATTGTTACTGCCATATACATTTATCAAAGTAATTCTTTTACTGCAGAATTCAATATCCATAGCCAAGTAGGATCCTTTAGGATCTCGTGCAACCTTGTGTAACTTGTATTCAAAATTATTGTTAAATAATATAGCTACACCATTTTTATTTGTTTCCTTTCCAGATAAATAACAATCGTAATCCTATCCACATCAATTTTCGTTCTCTCTCTCTCTCTCTCTCTCTGCGTGCGTGCGTGCGTGCGTGTGTGTGTGCGTGTGTGTGTGTGTGTGTGTGTGTGTGTGTGTGTGTGTGTGTGTGTGTGCGAACGCGCGAGTATGTATACATGTGTGTGTGTGTGTGTGTGTGTGTGTGTGTGTGTGTGTGTGTGTGTTCGCGCGCACGCTCGTGTGTGTGTCTGTGTGTGTGTGTGTGTGTGTGTGTGTGTGTGTGTGTGTGTGTGTGTGTGTGTGTGTGTGTGTGTGAACATACAATCTTTTTTCTTTTTCGTTTTTTTTTTCTTTTTAACAAAATGTTCCTCTTTCTTTTCTTCTCTCTTTCCCATCGTTTCTTCCTTCCTTCCTTCTGATTAGCGTTGTCTCTTTCTCTCTTCTTTCTCTTCTTTCTCCGGTCCTCTCTGACGTCTTGTTTCTGGGGCCCAGAGACTGTTATGGCAGAACTCTTTCTGGGGATTATCGTTGCTATATAACTGAAGCAGTGGCTCCTCAGTCTCTGTCGCTTCCTTGTCACACATGGTGCGTGCCTTCAGTTAAGTCATTGTCATTTGGTATGCAAAGGGGGGATGCGGGGGTGGGGGGGCGACGAGGGGTGGGGGAGGGGGAGGGGAGGGGGTACTTGACGGAGACAGTGACAGCGGTTTTCTCACGTAATGCGCAATACACAGCAATATGGTACATATATACATCCATGCATACATACATGTATACATACATAGAGTCCTGATGGAACTGATCTTGGTGGCATGTTTTGTTTTTTTCTGTCAGCTTGTTTGTGTGTGTGTGTGTGTGTGTGTGTGTGTGTGTGTGTGTGTGTGTGTGTGTGCGCGCGCGCGCGCGCGCACATATATACACACACACACAAACACACGCGTCCTCAGACAGACAGGAACAGAGAGACAAAGAGACGGGCGAACAAACACACTGGGACATTATGGGAGAGACAAGGAACGGACAAATGTACAGAGACAGACAGAGAGACAGAGACAAACAAATGTACACGGGGAGACAGAGAGAGACAGAGAGAGACAAATGTACAGAGAGACACAAAGACAGAGACAGAAAGAGACAGACAAATGTACAGAGAGAGACAGAGAGATATAGAGACAGAGACAGACAAATGTACAGAGACACACAGAGAGAGATAGACAGAGACAGACAAATGTACACAGAGACAGAGACAGACAAATGTACAGAGACACACAGAGAGAGATAGAGACAGAGACAGACAAATGTACAGAGAGAGACAGAGACAGACAAATGTACAGAGACACAGAGAGAGAGAGAGACAGAGACAGACAAATGTACACAGAGAGACGGAGACAGACAAATGTTCAGAGAGAGCGACACAGAGAGACAGAGACAGAAAAATGTACAGAGACACAGAGAGAGAGACAGACAAATGTTCAGAGAGAGCGACACAGAGAGACAGAGACAGAAAAATGTACAGAGACACAGAGAGACAGAGACAGACAAATGTACAGAGACACAGAGAGAGACAGAGACAGACAAATGTACAGAGACACAGAGAGACAGAGACAGACAAATGTACAGAGACACAGAGAGACAGAGACAGACAAATGTACAGAGACACAGAGAGACAGAGAGAGACAGAGACAGACAGATGTACAGAGAGACACAGAGAGAGACAGAAACAGACAGAGACAGACAAATATACAGAGACAGATAACAGACAGAGAGAGACAAATGTACAGGAGAGGCAGAGACAGACAAAGGTACAGAGAGACACACAGAGAGACAGGTAAAGACAGACAAATGTACACAGAGAGACAGGTAAAGACAGACAAATGTACACAGAGAGACAGGTAAAGACAGACAAATGTACACAGAGAGACAGAGACAGACAAATGTACACAGAGAGACAGACAGACACACAGAGAGACAGAGACAGACAAATGTTCTGAGAGACACACAGAGAGACAGAGACAGACAAATGTTCTGAGAGACAGGTAAAGACAGACAAATGTACAAAGAGACTGAGAGGAAAAGTGAGAGACAGAGACAGACATACACAAAGAAACACTGAGAGGCAAGAAGAGACAGAGACACAGATACACAGAGACAAACAGGGCAGAGATAGACAGGGAGAGACAGAGACAGACAGATGCACAGACACTCATAGAGAGAGACAGGGAGAGACAGACAGAGAAAGAGAGAAAGAGACAGGGAGAAACAGATAGACAGAGAGAGAGAGAGGGAGAGACAGATACAGACAGATGTACAGAGACAGAGATAGATGTACAGACATACAGAGAGACAGGGAGAAACAGATACAGACAGAGCGAGAGAGAGACAGAGGGAGAGACAGATACAGACAGATGTACAGAGACAGACATAGATAGATATACAGACAGAGAAAGACAGAGAGAGACAGAGACAAAGCGGGCAGAAGGCACATGAAGAGACAGAAGCACGTCACAGCGACAACACAAGTCATAATATTCCACTCCACAGGTGACATCATTTATTTATCACTGTCCACGTTTCATCTCCTCCGCTTTGAAATTGATTTGATTGATTTCATCTCCACGGATGACTGCTGCCGTGAACGTTCTTCCGTCATGGACAGGGAGAGGGAGAGAGAGAGGGAGGGAGGGAGAGGGGGGGGAGAGAGGGGGGGAAGAGGGGGAGGTAGAGATGGAGAGGAAGAGAGAGGGAGAGAGACAGAGGGAGAGAGAGATGGAGAGAGGGAGAGAGGGGGGGAGAGAGAGGGGGAGAGAGAGAGAGAGGGAGAGAGAGATGGAGAGAGAGATGGAGAGAGAGATGGAGAGGGAGAGAGAGATGGAGAGGGACAGGGAGAGAGAGGGAGAGAGGAGGGGAGAGAGAGAGGGAGAGAGAGAGGGAGAGAGAAAGGGGGAGAGGGAGAGGGAGAGACAGAGACAGAGAGGCACAGAGAGAGAAGGGGGAGAAACAGAAAGACAAACAGACAGAGAAAGAAAGAGTGAGAAGAGAGAGGGGGTGGGGGGGTGGACGGAGACAAAGAGACAAAGAAAGACAGAGAATGACACAGAGAGCAAGAGCGAGACAGAGATACAGACAGAGAATAACAGAGAGACAGACAGTCGGAGAGAGAAAGAGACAGAGGGAACGGGAGAGAGAGAGACAAGACACATAGAGAGGGAAAGAGGGGACGGGGGGTTGGAGACAGAGGATAGACAGAGGGAAAGAGAGACAGACAGACAAGACAAGAAACCCTGATGACAGTTGAAGAAACAGTGATTACAGCAACACGAACGGACGCAACAACCGAGCGGTTAAATCACTGGAATTTTTATCCGAGGGTGCTGGGTTCGAAATCCTGTCAAAATCCCCCAGGTTAGCGGATACCCAAGTGCATGATAGTCCCTGAACTCCCTTCCAGTGTATGTATACGCATGCAGACCATCAAATGTGCCACGTTAAGCTTTTGTTACCCATGTAAGCGTTCGGTGGTCTTCGGAAACAAGAACATACCGAGCATGCACATCCACGAAACGAAAACGGAATATGGCTGCCTGCATGGTGGTGTAAAAACAATCAGAAGCATAAAGGCTTACATGTATGTACGAGTGAACGTGGGAGTTGCACGAAGCAGCATAAATCAGCCAACACTCTTTACTCTTCCATTGAAGTCTACTGATAGTCTGGAGGTTTATCTTCCTTTTTTTAAATTCATCAATTGTTTATCTATCTGTGTACTTGTGTGTGTGTGTGTGTGTGTGTGTGTGTGTGTGTGTGTGTGTGTGTGTGTGAGTGTGAGGTATGGTGTGTGTGCGCATGCGTGTGTGTGTGTGTGTGTGTGTGTAGGGGGGAGGGGGGTGCGTGAGTGTGTGTGTGCGTGCGTGTGCGTGTGTCCATTACTTTCTCTCCCTTTTTCGTTCCCTTTAGACCTCCCAAAATATGCCCCCCCTACCCCTCCACACACACAGATATATGAAATGCAACATCCATAGAAAACCAACAACACAACAAAAACAGGATGCCACCCCCACCTCCATCCCCCACCCACAGATATATATGAAATGCAACATCCATAGAAAACCAACAACACAACAAAAACAGGATGCCACCCCCACCGCCATCCCCCACCCACACAGATATATGAAATGCAACATCCATAGAAAACCAACAACA
>NC_134903.1:12676850-12681850 GCF_041734735.1 Babylonia areolata | reverse complement strand
AGGGGGAGGACTGAAAAGCAATGAAGGAAGGAAGAAAGAAAGAAAGAAAGAAGAAAAGAAAGAAAATGAAAGGAAAGAAAGAAAGATAGATAGATAGATAGATAGGAAGAAAGAAAATGATACTGAAGACAGGGGGAGGATTGAAAAGGAATGAAGGAAGGGAGAAAGAAAGAAAGAAAATGAAACTAAAGACAGGGGGAGGAAAGAAAAGGAAAGAAAGAAAGATAGATAGATAGAAACAAAGGCAGATAGATAGATAGGAAGAAACAAAGATAGATAGATAGATAGGAAGAAAGAAAATGATACTGAAGACAGGGGGAGGATTGAAAAGGAAATAAAGACAGAAAGATAGAAAGATAGAAAGAAAGAAAGATAGATAGATAGATAGATAGATAGATAGATAGATAGATAGACAGACAGATAGATAGGAAGAAAGAAAATGATACTTAAGACAGGGGGGAGAAAAGAAAAGGAAGGAAGGAAGGAAGAAAGAAAGAAAGAAAGAAAGAAAGAAAGAAAGAAAATGATACTAAAGACAGGGGGGAGAAAAGAAAAGGAAGGAAGGAAGGAAGAAAGAAAGACAGAAAGAAAGAAGGAAAAGGAAATGATACTAAAGATAGGGGGGGGGGAGGAAAGAAGGAGGGACAAAGAAGAAAAGACCGTAAGAAAAACAAACAAGCAGAGAGAAAATTAAATGACATCAAAGACATAGAGGAAAGAAAGAAAATGAAGGAAGAAAGGTGATAGGAAGAAAGAAAGAAAACACGAAAGGCAAACGGACAACAACAAAAAACCGAATGCCAAAGACAGAAAAAAAAGCAAGAAAATGAAGGACTGCGGGAAGGAGGGAAGGAAAAAGAAAGGAAGAAAAGACAAACAGATAGGAAAAAATAAAACGAGGAGGGGAAAAAAAAGAGAAAAGGGAAAGGAGGGAGGGAGAAAGAAAGTACACAGGGAAAAAGACAGGTACACAGAAATGAAACGAACGCAAACGAAAGAAAGAAAGAAAAAGAATGAAGTATGGAGAAGGAAGGTGGCAGAATGGTTAAGACGCTCAGCTGCCAATACAGAGAGTCCGTGAGGGTGTGGGTTCGAATCCCGCTCTCGCCCTTTCTCCTAAGTTTGACTGGAAAATCAAACTGAGCGTCTAGTCTTTCGGATGAGACGATAAACTGAGGTCCCGTGTGCAGCACGCACTTGGTGCACTGAAAAAGAACCCATGGCAACGAGAGTGTTGTCCTCTGGCGAAATTACGTAAAATGAAATCCACTTTCATAGGTACACAAATATGTAAGCATGCACTCAAGGCCTGACTAAGCGCGTTGGGTTATGCTGCTGGTCAGGCATCTGCTCAACAGATGTGGTGTAGCGTGTATGGATTTGTCCGAACGCAGTGACGCCTCCTTGAGAAAGTGAAACTGAAACTGAAACTGTATGGAGAAGGAAAGCAAGAAAGGAAGAAAGGCAAGCAGATAGAAAAGAAACGTATACAAAATATATCGGGATAAAAAAAAGGAAGCAGGGAAGGTTGGAGAAGGAATAAAGGAAAATAGACATACACAGAGAAAAAAAAAATACTACAAAAGACAGAAAAAATAAGAAAGAAAAGGAAGTGGGGAGAAAGGTACGGAAGAAAGATAAACAGGAAGAACACACGCAAAAAAAACAAGACTGAACGAAAAAGGAGAGAGGAGGGAGAAAGAAAAGAAGAAAGAAAGAAGAAAAGAAAAGAAAGAAAGAAAGAAAAGAAGGAAAGAAAGAAAGAAGGAAAGAAAGAAAGAGGGAAAGAAAGAAAGAATGAAAGAAAGAAAAGAATGAAAGAAAGAAAGAAAAAAGAAAAGAAAGAAAGAAAGAAAAGAAGGAAAGAAAGAAAGAAAGAAAAGAAAGAAAGAAAGAAAGAAAAAAAGAAAAGAAAGAAAGAAAGAAAAGAAAGAAAGAAAGAAAGAAGGAAAGAAAGAAAGAGGGAAAGAAAGAAAGAATGAATGAAAAAGAAACGAAACATATTCGGTTATCTCCCGGGGCTTTCATACAATATCAGAAATCAGGAGGGAATGAAGGAAGGAAGGAAGAATAATAAAAAAAAAAAAAATAAAATAAAATAAAAAAAACAGAAAGAAAACATTTTTGTGAAAAACTTCGCAAGAATGTGGACCTGCTGCCTGTGTGTGTGTGTGTGTGTGTGTGTGTGTGTGTTTGCGCTGTGTGTGCGAGTGGGGGTGGGGTGAAACCACAGCGAAAAAAGCAAAGAAAGAAAGAAAGAAAGAAAAGAGACAGACAAACAGTCAGACAGATACACAGAACAAGAAGAAACAAAAACCCAATAAAAAGCATGTCTGTGCTGTTGATGACTTATTCAAACATTCTCAGTTGTTTTTACTTAGAATGTTATATGTGTATATCAATTATATGGTGTGTTTTTTTGTTTGTTTTTTTTTGTTTTTTTTTAATGTTGTTGTTTGTTTTTGTTTTATTTTCCTATTGGTATTATGTTTTTGTCAGATTTGTCTTTTCTCTTTTCCCAATATATGCGTTTATTCATTTAAAAAAAAAACACAAGCAAATAACTTAGTTATGTTTATTGTTAATGTCGACTGTATTCAGATTTGTAAAAAAAAAATCTTTTCATGTATTTTTTTTCCATCTATTTTCAATTGTCATATTAAATTTATATACAAAATAAAACGGTGGTCGACCCAAGAAAGTCCGGGAAAACACACACACACACACACACACACACACACACACACACACACACACACACAAAGCATGTCTGTGCAGACTAAAAACCAAAAATGAAAATCAAATCAAACGAAAGAAAGACCGAAAAAGAACAGATGAGTTGTCTTTGGCGTTTAGAATGAAATGAAACAAAAGACAAAAGAACAAGAAAAATAGGAAACAGACACTTAGACAGACGTACAGAAGGAGAGAACAACAACACAAAAGAACGCATGAAGTCTTTTCGCGAGGAATAAACCAGCACATATGCTGCAAAAAGAAACACTAACAAACGAACGAATGCCGATTTTTTTTTTTTTTTTTTTTTTATTTTTTTTTTTAAACCAAAACACCAAACACAGGGAGGGCGGAGGGGATTCCGGTGGGGCCGGGGGTGGGGGGTGGTGGTGATCACACAGACTGACTGCAGAAAATTTAAATCCAGAGATCTTGTCACAAAGTTATCAGGTATTGTTGTTACTGCTGCTGTTGTTGGTGTTGTTGATAGTGGTGTTGGTGGTGGTTGTGGTTGCGGTGGTGGTGAAGATGGTGGTTGTAGTGGTGATGGTTGTGATAATGGTTGTGGTGATGGTGGTGGTGATGATGGTTGTGATGGTGGTGGTGGTGGTGGTTGCGATAATGGTGGTGGTAGTGGTGATGGTTGTGGTTGTGGGTGGTGATGGCGGTAGTGGTGGTGGTGGTGGTGATGGTGGTGAAAATGGTGGTGGTAGTGGTGGTGGTGGTGTTTCTTTATTCTATTTTTTTTCCTGGTCTGATATATAGCCCTGTGTGGTCGGCTGTAATTAAGAAACTTTTCTTATTCTTGTTTTCTTTCTTTTTTCTGTTGATAGTAGTGGTGGTGGTAGTAGTGGTGGTAGTAGTGGTGTTGGTAGTAGTGGTGTTGACAGTAGTGGTGGTGGTAGTGCTGGTTTTCTTTTTTTTTTTATTTTTAGGTCTGATAGAGCCTTGTGTGGTTGGCTGTGATTTAGCAACAGTTTTTTTTTGTTTGTTTTTTTGTGGTTTTTTTTGTTGTGTTTCTGCTTGTTTGTTTGTTTGTTTTTGTTTTGTTTTTATTTTTTCTGGCGGCGGTGGTGGTGGTAGTGTTGGTGGTAGTGCTGTTTTTGTTTATCTATATATCTACCTATCTATATATCCATCCATCCATTCAACTATCTACCAATCTGTCTATCTACTACCTACCTTCTTAATCAGGAGGTAGGGATGCATATGCCTGTACCTTTGCCTTGCTTTGGTGTCACTTTGCACTGTTCTCGCTTTTGTCTGTCCACATTCGTGCACGCGCCCATTCACACGCACTCAACACACACGCGCTTCACGCGCGCGAGTCAAAGCCTTCACCGAAACCTGAGGTTTTCTGCACTGCATACATCAGGTCCTTTCCCTGACAATTATCCAGCTGCACGAGCGGCCACTATCGGGCGATGTGATCATCGTCCATCATTTCAAAAGATTACAATGCGCGTGCAGCCGCACGCGCTCATTTACGATCTATTTCTGAAGTCAGGGGGAGGGAGGGGAAAAAGTCGTGCATGAAAATATTGAAAAGGATAGGGGCAGTAAAACAGCCCTGCGGGATGCCCATTCTGCGAACAAAGAAGGGAGGATAAAGAGAACACACACATCCTCCTCCTCTCTCTCTCTCTCTCTGTATATATCTATCTGTCTGTCTCTCTCTCTTAATCTCTTCTCTCTTTCTGTCTGTATGTTTGTCTATCTCTTTGTCTCTCTCTCTCTCTCTCTCTCTCTCTGTCTCACTCTCTCTCTCTGTCTCTGTTTCTGTCTGTATGTCTGTCTAGCTCTCTTTGTCTCTCTCTGTCTCCCCGTCTCTCTCTGTCTCAGTTTCTCTTTCTCTCTTCCCGTCTCTCTGCCTGTCTCTCTATCTCTGTCTCTCTCTCTGTATATACATATTTTTGTTCTTGCTCCCTCTTCTCCATTATTTTGAAAATTAGAAAGCGCCTGGAGAGAAACGCGGTCGTTCTCAGTTAATGAATGGAATTCCGAAGACAGAAATAGTCGACATGCAAACAAAGCCTCCCCCTCTCTCTGTCTCTGCCCCTTCTCTCATAATTTCTATCCATCAATCTCCCTCCCTCCTCCCTCTGTCTCACTATCCCTTTGTCTCTCTACCTTCCATCAACTCTCTCTCTCTCTCTCTCTCTCTCTCTCTCTCTACCTCCCACTATCTCTCTCTCTCTCACCTCTCTCTCTGACAACCTCTCCACTACGACCGCCCCCCATCCCCCATCCCCCACCCCGCACCC
>NC_134903.1:12639350-12671850 GCF_041734735.1 Babylonia areolata | reverse complement strand
GGCCGCCTTTCTTTCTCTGTCTCTGGACCTTGCAATTGGAATGAACTTCCTCTTTCGCTTCGTCAGGTCTCCGCACTCAGATCTTTCAAGTCTTGCCATGAAAACCACTTCTTCCAAAAATAGCCTTCCTTCCCTGCCTCTTCCTTGTCTTCAGTTTCTCCAGTTTTAGAGTTATGCATGAGCGTGAATCACACACACACACACACACACACACACACACACACACACACACACAATGAAAACGCCAATTCACGCGACAAGCAGCGGTCATCAGTAATGAGTCCGCCAGGAACAGCACAGAGAGAGAAACGCAAATATCAATATTGCGAGATCAGCGACCACCAGCAGTCTACTGATACCCACAATCCTCTCATTTCACAGACCCTATACTTGTCAGAGGCGGAGATCGTGAGGTGGAGTGGGGGGGGGGGGGGGGGGGGGGGGGCTGGGGGTGGTGGTAGACAGACAGACAGAGAGGGAGGGAGGGAAGGGGGAGGAGAGAAAACAGAAAGAGAGAGAGAATAATAGAGAAAGAGAGAGGGAGAGAGAGAGAGAGTTGCCTTGAGCGGGATATAACGAAGGGATTGAAAGAAAGAAAGAAAATTAGTTGTATCAACAGGAATAAGACATTCCGCATTTGAAGAGTTCGGTTTGGTGAGTTGGTGTATAGCCTTCCATATGAAGGCTGTGTTGCTTCTGTCTTCGATTAGTTTACGAAAGAAAATCCGTTTAGACTTTCTAAACATGTATTCAACAATATCAGGTTTCTTCTGGTATTCTTCGAATGGACCGATTATCTTCTGATAGTCTCTGTCATCCATTGCTTGAAAGATATCTTGCGTAAGCCAACTCGAAAGAATTTCCGACTTGACTCGTCTCTGAATTAAAAAGATATGTTTATCAACAACATGTAATAACGTTGCAATACAAAAGGAAAGGACTTCGTCTGGATTAGTAAAGCTATTAATGTTAGTGAAAGGTGCAGAAATGAGGTCTGATTGAAAGGCGTCTCGACTGGAATGTTTAAATGACCGAAATGTGACAACAGTATGATCTGTTTTCGGTATTTTGAAGCCATTTTTTTCCCATGTAATGCAGACGGCACTGTGGTCTCTTGCGCCAACATTTGGCACACAAATTTCTGTAATTGATGTTAGACTGGATTCATAGATATGATCTAAAAGTGTAACTTTGGTGGGGAAACAATACATTGATGGAGATTGTAAGACGTATAGATGTTGTTCCATCGGCAATGAGACTGAAAAAGCTCTAAATTAAAGTCACCTAAAATTCATACTTCTTTTTTTTTTGAAAGCCAGGCGCTACCCATCATTTCACAAAAATCGTCATACCACTTGGAATAAATCTTAGAAAATCATAAATCCTCAGAAGAAGAAGAAAAAGAAGGAGGAGGAGCAGAAGAAGAAGAAGGAGGAGAAGGAGGGGGAAGAGGGAGGAGGAGGGGAAAGAGGAAGAGGAGGAGATGAAGAAGGAGGAGGAGGAGGAGCAGAAGAAGGAGGAGGGAGAAGGATGGGGGCGAGGAGGAGGAAGATGAGCAGAAGAAGAAGGAGGAGCAGAAGAAGGAGGAGGAGGAGCAGAAGAAGGAGGAGGGAGAAGGATGGGGGCGAGGAGGAGGAAGATGAGCAGAAGAAGGAGGAGGAGCAGAAGAAGGAGGAGGAGGAGGAGGAGCAGAAGAAGGAGGAGGGAGAAGGATGGGGGCGAGGAGGAGGAAGATGAGCAGAAGAAGGAGGAGGAGGAGCAGAAGAAGGAGGAGGGAGAAGGATGGGGGCGAGGAGGAGGAAGATGAGCAGAAGAAGAAGGAGGAGCAGAAGAAGGAGGAGGAGGAGCAGAAGAAGGAGGAGGGAGAAGGATGGGGGCGAGGAGGAGGAAGATGAGCAGAAGAAGGAGGAGGAGCAGAAGAAGGAGGAGGAGGAGGAGGAGCAGAAGAAGAAGGAGGAGGGAGAAGGATGGGGGCGAGGAGGAGGAGGAGGAGCAGAAGGAGGAGGAGGAGGAGCAGAAGAAGAAGGAGGAGGAGGAGCAGAAGAAGAAGGAGGAGGAAGAGGAGCAGAAGAAGAAGGAGGAGGAGGAGGAGCAGAAGAAGGAGGAGGAGGGGAAAGAGGAAGAGGAGGAGATGAACATGAAGCAGAAGAAGCTTACCATCCATGTGTACTGGTACACACAATCTTCTCAACTCCCAGAACAAAGTCTGGCAATACACACACACACACACACACACACACAGACAGACACACACACACACACACACACACAGGTCTAAGCAGTGTCAGGAAAGACGTAACATCCTCCTCTAGGCAGCAGGGGGGACGGGGGGGAATCTCTCTCATCCCCTGCACGAGAGGGATTGGGTGCAGGTGGTGGTGTCTGCTCTCAGGCCTACCTCTGTACAGCGCGCTGGGACTGAATTTACTTAGAGAAACGCGCTATACAAGTGTATTTTATTCATCTTCATCATCATCAGTATTGGCATCATCGCCATGACCATTATCATTGTACGACTGCTGCTTCTACTACTATTTTCTCTCTCTCTCTCTCTCTCTCTCTCTCTCTCTCTCTCTCTCTCTCGTTTGACACAACTTGTCAACACATTCTGTTCAAATTCATGCTATTTATATCCCACCCAACTATAGTGGCCACGTCAAAGCAAAATTACCCAATCAATAAAAGAAACACCACCAACGAAACCATAACATTAGCTAGCGTAATCAAAATACATCTAAAACGAGCAAATCGAAAACTCGATTACGTAAGTCAGCATGCCAGTTCAACGCAATTAGTATAAAGTGCTCTTGTCGTCGTACCGAAATATACTTCAGGGGAAAGAAAATTGATATCTGAAACAATCATCTCAATACTCGCGTGTCAATTCTTCCTCCTCCTCCCCAATTCTATCTCCTCTTCCGTTTCCTCCTCCACTCCTCCACTTCCTCCTCCTTTTCTTCTTCTTCTTCTTCTTCAAATTCAAGTTCAAATCCAATTTCAAAATACTTTATTGTCTACTTCAACCACAAGCGAAAATTCTCTTTCGGACAAAAAACTGACAGAGCAAACTTTGAGCCATGGGTGAGTAATAGAGCTGCGCCCCTTCTTCTTGGTTTGGTTTTAATTATCATTATCTGTGACTTTCACGCTTGTCCGCGTCCTGAATACATATTCATCATATATATATATATATATACAACACACGCACACTCACACACACACATTTTTTTTCACAACACACGCACATGCACACACACACACACACACACACACACACTTACACACATTTTTTTCACAACACACACACACACACACACACACACACACACACTTCATCTAAGAACAGTGGAAAGGTACCAAACTGAAGATCTTTCACGCACCCACCCTTGGACACACATAAGCAACTATACGTAAAAAAAAACACACACACACACACAATATCCTCAACAACTCGTAATACTCGGACCATTCTTGACATTCTCAATGGATGATCGATCACCTTACAGGAATGTCCGCCCTGTTGCCAGAACCGATTGTATCCAAGTGAGGCACTAGCGATAACAAGATAAAACAAATAAATTAAAAAATGTATATATATATATATATATATATATATATATATATATATACACACATACATACATACATACATACATACATATATAAAGAGAGGGATACAGCTTCTTTTTTTTAATGATGAAAGAAACAAATGTGACTTGATTGAAGAAGAAGAAAAAAAACCCAATGAAATAATTAAAACTTTTCTTCTAAAAGACAGAAAAAAGACAAGACGAAAGACTTTTCGATCTAACGGGAAAAAAATGAAAGGAGAAGAAAACAACAACTACAACAACAACAACAGCAACAACTACCACAACAACAACAACAACCACAACAACAACCACAACAACAGCAAAAACAACAACAACAGCAACAGCAACAACAAAGGAATGAGAAGAAAGGTAAAAGAAGAAGAAAAAAAAAACAGAAAAAAAGCCATAAAAAGAATTATTAAATACATGTATATCTAAGAACAAACAAACAAGTATATCTAAAGAAGAAATTCAAACGAAATAAATCACACACCGAAACTATAACTCTCGGGTAACTCTCGTTACTTTCATGCTTCGTTGAAAAAAAACGACTGAAAGATAAAACAAGAAATAAAGAAAGAAAGAAAGAACGAGAGAGAGAGACACACACACACACAGACAAAGAGAGAGGGAGAGACAGAGACAGAGAGAGACAGAGACAGACAGAGACAGAGAGACAGAGAGAGAGAGTGGTGTCTTCGCAGAGAGACAGAAAAAGAGACAGACAGGCAGAGACAGAGAGAGAGACAGACAGACAGAGAGAGACACGGAGAGAGACACAGAGAGAGACACAGAGAGAGACAGAGACACAGAGAGAGATAGACACGCAGAGAGAGAAACACAGAGAGACACAGAGAGAAACAGAGACAGACAGACAGACAAAGAGAGAGAGAGAGAGAACGATAACGATAACGATTTTATTATTCAGATAAAGGCCAAAGCCCCTTACTGAAGGGGGTAACATTAAATAAGGATAAATAAGTTTAACATGACACACTATGAATCTACAACACAAACCAACCAAAAACAGCTAACACAGATGTTGAACAACATTCACGACGTAACAGTTCTCAATCTCTTCAATGCCTCAGATAATTTTTTTATAAATATAAATAGCCACGTTACACAGAGTAGACCCATGTCTTGACGACATGAGCAAATTAAATCGAGAGAGAGAGACAGACAGACAGAGACAGAGAGGGAGACAGAGAGATACAAAGACACAGAGAGAGAGAGAGAGAGAGAGAGAGAGACAGAGACAGAGAGAGAGAGTTGCCTTGAGCGGGAAATAACAAAGGGATTGAAAGAAAGAAAGAAAATCAGTTTCAGTTTCAGTTCCAAGGACATGTCAAAGCGTGAGAGGCGTTCCATATGCGCAACGCCACATCTGCTGTGGTGTCTTCTCAGAAAGACAGACGGACACAGAGACAGAAAGGCAGACAGAGACACAGAGACAGAGACAGTGAGAGAGTGGTGTCTTCGCAGAAAGAGAGAGAGAGACAGAGACAAAGACACATAAATACAAAGACACAGAGAGATAGTGGTGTCTTCGCAGAAAGAGAGAGACAAAGACAGAGAGAGAGAGTGGTGTCTTCGCAGAGAGAGAGACAGAGACACAGAGACAGAGACAGACAGAGACAGAGAGAGAGAGTGGTGTCTTCGCAGAAAGAGAGACAGAGACAGAGACACAGAGAGAGAGAGTGGTGTCTTCGCAGAAAGAGAGATAGAGACAGAGAGACAGAGACACAGAGAGAGAGAGAGAGTGGTGTCTTCGCAGAAAGAGAGAGACAGAGACACAGAGACTGAGAGACAGAGAGAGTGGTGTCTTCGCAGAGACCCAACGCGCCGATCAGACCTTAAGAAACAGAAAGGAATGAAGGAAGAGAAGAAGAAAAAACGATAGCGAGACAGACAGAAAGAAAGACTGAAAGAAACAAAGAAACAAATATGTCTTTTAAAAGAAAGGAAAAAAAGTAATTAAAAAAAATGAATAAAAGACAGAAAGAACACAAAAAATGGTTTAGGATGCTGGCATGCTAAAGAAAAGAACCAGATCGTTTGATTACAAACACTTTGAAGCTTTTAAAAATGGGCTGTGTTTTCGAAAAATGCTGACTTTTGTGTCTCGGGAATTATTTTCAGTCTCTGAAAAAATATAATATACGTTGGTACTGGATTTCTGTTGTGTGTTGGGGTTTTTTCTGTCGTGATTCATCCGTCTCACTTGTGACAAGGTGATTTCCACCACAAAGTGCAATGCTTTCACTATTGTGAGATCATCGTTCGATAGATATGTTGATTTCAGAAAGAACTATGATCTCATCAGTGTATCATTGTCTAATGATAAGCTGGACGGTTTTTTCCCCACCAGACAACCTGTTTGATAAATAGAAGAAAAAAGGAACACACAAAAAATGGCTTTGAATGTAATTGTGACGGATCTCAGACTGGAAGTGGGTGGAAGAAGAAGAAGAAGAAGGAAAGAAAGAAAGAAGAAGAAGAAGAAGAAGAAGAAGAAGAAGAAACAAGCAAGCAGAAAATTGAAGGGAAAAGAAGATACAAGCAGGAACGTTTCGGGCAAAATAAACAAGCAGAAAAAAAGAAACCAGCAGAAAAAAAACGAAGATTAAGCTTACAAAAAAGAAGAAAAGAAAAGAAGAAAGAGTAAGGAAAAAAAAGAAAAAAGAAAAAAAGAAATGACGAAGGAACCAGGCAGTCAGAATGAACGTCGGAAGGAAAAAATGACGGCAAGGACATAAAGAGGGATGAAACGGAAGACAAAGAAATAACTGAGACACAAAAGAATAAGGGAAGAAACGAAAAACAAAAAAAAGGGGGGGTGGGGGTGGGGGGGGGGGGGTCAGAAAGAAGATCTCCGAAAGCCTTTGTCGTTTTCTAATTAAAAAGAAAAAGGAGAAAAAAAAAAAAGAAAAAAAAACCCAACTGAAATAAGATTCTGAAAGAAGAGTTGCTCCTGCTTTAAACAAATATCCAGAGTGTCTTGAAAGCCTCCCTGTATGCCCACGATTTCTCTCACTCCCCCCCCCCCCCCCCCCCCCCCCCCCCCCCCACTCCTTTCACTTCCACTCCCACGTTTTCTCTCAACTGCGAGAAATCGTGAGAAATATGTGAGAAATCGTGAGAAGTCCCCCTTATTTTTAATCAAAAAAGATTTCCTTTGTCATCGGAGTTGGGTTCATGTCTTTTCCCAATGCAAATCTAAGAGAAAAATGAGAGAGAGAAAAAGAAACGAGAAATGGGAGCGACGACGATGACGATCATGATAATGACGGTGGCGTTAGCGAAGACATCAACAATAGACGGTGAAGGTGATGACACAGTACTGGTTTTTCAAATGTCTATGTGTATGAATGAGTGGGTGAACGAGTGGGTGAATGACTGGGTGATTGAGTGCGTTCGTTCGTGTGTGTGTGTGTGTGTGTGTGTGTGTGTGTGTGTGTGTGTGTGTGTGTGTGTGTGTGTTTCCTTTTGTGTGTGTTAATTGGCCGGCGAGTTGATTAGTTCTTTTCTTTCACTTTGTTTTTTTTAGAATAATATTTTCATGTTCTGAGTGTCCTTCATGAAACTGAGAATCTATTTTCAATGCAATCTTGCATGCGAAAACATACTGACACGAACAGATGAACAGATGAGCAAGCATGAAATGAAGAACATTCATAATAAATGTGACAGAAAAGTTTGCATGACAACAAACATCAAAACTATTTGGTCCAGTTTTCACGCTCCCTACGTGAGGATAAAGCATTGTGACAATACAATACAATATAATGCAATACAATACATTACATTAGATCATATCATATTATATTATGTCATATTACATCACATCACGTTTCTGGTTGAATTATGTACATTGCCTTAATTTATTTCTTTGATTTTGATTGAGATGTTGAATTTGAGGTCAGTGCATTGCAGTGATCCATCACATGTGAAATACAATAAACAGATGTGTTTCAGTGTCATTTCTGTTGATGTCTTCAAGAACGCCACTGTCGTTATCATTATCGACATTGTCATTTCTGTTGTTGTCTTCAAGAATACCACTGTCATTATCATTATCGTCATTGTCATTTCTGTTGACGTCTTCAAGAACGTCACTGTCATTATCATTATCGTCATTGTCATTTCTGTTGACGTCTTCAAGAATGCCACTGTCATTATCATTATCGTCATTGTCATTTCTGTTGACGTCTTCAAGAATGCCACTGTCATTATCATTATCGTCATTGCTCCCCTCTTTCTCTTTTCTTTTCCTCTCTCTGAGTTGTCTCCTAGATTTGCATTGGGAAAAGACAAGAACCCATCTCCGATGACAAAGGACTTTTAAAAAAAATTAAAATAAGGGGGACTTCCCACGATTTCTCGCAAGTGAGAGAAAACGTGGGAGGGGAACAGCCACGATTTTTTTTTTCTCGCAATCCGAAGATTTCTCTCAAAGTGAGAGAAATCGCGGGAGGCGCCCACACCATTTCTCTCACTTTGGGAGAAATCGTGGGTTTATACTCCCTCTGTGTGTCTGTGTGTGTGTGTGTGTGTGTGTGTGTGTGTGTGTGCGCGCGCGCGCGCGCTCAAATTTAAATAACAATAAACCGCAACACAAAGAAGAACAGATTCA
Organism: Babylonia areolata; assembly: GCF_041734735.1. Taxonomy (NCBI): domain Eukaryota; kingdom Metazoa; phylum Mollusca; class Gastropoda; order Neogastropoda; family Buccinidae; genus Babylonia; species Babylonia areolata. The sequence goes on along the minus strand of NC_134903.1, from coordinate 12,663,621 downwards.
AATCGAGTAAAAACTATATCTATCGATCCAAAAGATTTTTTGTTTTTTTTGCTCACCATCTGAAACGAGTGTTTGTCGAACAGAAAGTTGCGTGCTGGGAAACGACGCGTGCGGTCCAAAGCAACCACCCTGGGTCGGCACGTTTATTGGTTCATGATCGTATCTATCATGGTTTTCCTTTTCAAATTTTCCTTGCCTCTATTGCAGATTCCCCATGTTATCATAGTTTGTTTTGTTTTTCCTTTTCAAGCTTTCCCTGCCTTTATTGCAGATTCCCGACGTTATCATAGTTTTTTTCCTTTTCAATCTTTCCCCGCTTTTATTGCAGATTCCCGATGTTATCATAGTTTTATTTCCTTTTCAAATTTTCCCTGCCTCTATTGCAGATTCCCGATGTTATCATAGTTGTTTTTTTTCCTTTTCAAACTTCCCCTTCCTTTATTGCAGACTCCCGACATTATCATAGTTTTCCTTTTCAAACTTCCCCTGCCTTTATTGCAGACTCCCGACGTGGACAAATAACAACAAGAACTCCAAACACGTGTGCAACACTTCATACAAACACTGACACGTAGGCAAGATGGCGAATTAAACCGGAAATCACTTTATACATAAACTATAAAATATGGAGAGAAAAAATCTTTCAAAAAAAAAAGAATCATTTCGTTTAAAAGGTCCCATAGCCTTCGACTTTTATACGCACAGTGTTTTGGTATCCACTGTGTCTAGGTCTCGGCACAGGAAGGCAGTGGTTTCGTATCCACTGTGTCTAGGTCTCGGCACAGGAAGGCAGTGGTTTCGTATCCACTGTGTCTAGGTCTCGGCACAGGAAGGCAGTGAATTCATATCCACTGTGTCCAGGGCTCAGCACAGGAAGGCAGTGATTTGGCATCCACTGTGCCTAGGTCTCGGCACAGGAAGGCAGTGGTTTCGTATCCACTGTGTCTAGGTCTCGGCACAGGAAGGCAGTGAATTCATATCCACTGTGTCTAGGTCTCGGTACAGGAAGGCAGTGAATTCATATCCACTGTGTCTAGGTCTCGGTACAGGAAGGCGGTGATTTCATATCCACTGTGTCTAGGTCTCGGCACAGGAAGGCAGTGGTTTCGTATCCACTGTGTCTAGGTCTCGGTACAGGAAGGCAGTGATTTGGTATCCACTGTGTCTAGGTCTCGGCACAGGAAGGCAGTGATTTCGTATCCACTGTGTCTAGGTCTCGGCACAGGAAGGCAGTGGTTTCGTATCCACTGTGTCCAGGGCTCAGCACAGGAAGGCAGTGATTTGGTATCCACTGTGTCTAGGTCTCGGCACAGGAAGACAGTGATTTCTTATCCACTGTGTCTAGGTCTCGGCACAGGAAGGCAGTGAATTCATATCCACTGTGTCTAGGTCTCGGTACAGGAAGGCAGTGAATTCATATCCACTGTGTCTAGGTCTCGGCACAGGAAGGCAGTGATTTCATATCCACTGTGTCTAGGTCTCGGCACAGGAAGGCAGTTATTTGGTATCCACTGTGTCTAGGTCTCGGCACAGGAAGGCACTGAATTCATATCCACTGTGTCTAGGTCTCGGCACAGGAAGGCAGTGGTTTCGTATCCACTGTGTCTAGGTCTCGGTACAGGAAGACAGTGGTTTCGTATCCACTGTGTCTAGGTCTCGGTACAGGAAGGCAGTGATTTCGTATCCACTGTGTCTAAGTCTCGGTACAGGAAGACAGTGGTTTCGTATCCACTGTGTCTAGGTCTCGGTACAGGAAGGCAGTGATTTGGTATCCACTGTGTCTAGGTCTCGGTACAGGAAGGCAGTGATTTGGTATCCACTGTGTCTAGGTCTCGGCACAGGAAGGCAGTGATTTGGTATCCATTGTGTCTAGGTCTCGGCATAGGAAGGCAGTGATTTGGTATCCACTGTGTCTAGGTCTCGGCACAGGAAGGCAGTGATTTGGTATCCACTGTGTCCTGGGCTCGGCATAGGAAGGCAGTGATTTGTTATCCACTGTGCCTAGGTCTCGGCACAGGAAGGCGGGGCCCACTCCTCACCTGCCGCCGTTTCAACCTTCTCCAACCCAAGTCAGGTACCAATTCACACCTGGGCGGAGTGAGGAAAACTGGATGTAAACTGCCTTTCCCGGAGACACACCATACCGAAATAGGGGCCTCGAACCCTGATCACTGGTGAACACTGGATCACAAGTCCAACGCTTAACTGATTCTGTCTCGGCGCTTCTCTATTTAGACGATTTGTACACTGCAATGATGGCCTAGAGGTAACGCGTCCGCTCGGGAAGCGAGAGAATCTGAGCGCGCTGGTTCGAATCACGGCTCAGCCGCCGATATTTTCTTCCCCTCCACTAGACCTTGAGTGGTGGTCTGGACGCTAGTCATTCGGATGAGACGAAAATCAAGGTCCCGTGTGCAGCATGCAATTAGCGCACGTAAAAGAACCCACGGCAACAAAAGGGTTGTTCCTGGCAAAACTATATAGAAAAATCCACTTCGATAGGAAAAAAAAAAACTGCACGCAGGAAAAAATACAAAAAATGGGTGGCGCTGTAGTGCAGAGACGCGCTCTCCCTGGGGAGAGCAGCCCGAATTTCACACAGAGAAATCTGCTGTGACAAAAAGAGAAACACAACACAACATAACGCAATACAACACTATACAATATAATACAGTACAACACAACACAACACATTAGTACAGTACAACACAGCACAACACAACACAATAGTACAGTACAGCACAGCACAGCACAGCACAGCACAGCACAGCACACCACAACACAAAGTCGATAAAGATTATGATTCTTCGCTCGCCGTCATGAAATGATTTTATGTGGAGCTAAAATGTTGTGTTGAAATAAGAACGATCGTTCCGTTCACTTGGCCGTATCCGATCATCATCATCTCATTTCCCTTTTATTCGTAAGTTGACATTTGTTGAACTTTTTTGGTTTCTTTGTTTTAACCAAATCTGGCCCGTCCACTAACTTTACCGCTCAGACACTTCATTACAAAAGTAGCTATCGCATGCTGAACGAACCCCCACCCCCAACCCCACCCTCCCACCCCCAACCCCTCCCCCACCCCCACCCCCAAACAAAACAAAAACAAAAATAAAACGACTTGAGGTATACGAGAGCAAAAAATGAAACTACCACATAAAAAATAAAATAAAATAAAATAAAATAAAATAAAACGATTTAAAGAAAATTGCAAGACTGTTTTCCCACTCTCACCAGAGATGGAAATCTGGAAATCTTAATAAACAACAACAAAACGCTTTATGCAGGCCAGCCGAAACAAATTCAATCCAATCCAATCTGGTTCGACATGATGTGACGCTGCTGCATACTAAGCGATACAAATGAAATAGTAGGCCTATTTACAACAGTCTGCTGACACAAAAGACAATAATACACTCGCACACAACACACACAGACACACAGAGAGAGAAAGACAGACAGACAGACAGACAGCAGCAGAGTGAAAAAGAAAGGACAGATGAGGAAAGAGAGGAAGAAGAGAGAGACAGAGAAGAAGAAGAAGAAGAAGAAGATGATAATGATGATGATAATGATGACGATGATGATCATGATGATAATCATGATGAAGATGATTATGACGACGATGATGAGTTGATGATTCTCATTTCATCACAACGGCAGAACCTGAGACACAGAGCAATACCTCTGAAAACGGTGGAGTAGATAGGAGAGAAAAAACACAGAAAGGGAGGAGAAAGAGGAGGAGAAGAAGCAGAATCAGAAGGAGAACGAGGAGAAAGAGGAGGAGGAGACTAATCAACTGATCGATTGACTAATGGGTAAAGAATTAGACACAATAAAGGCCTTTTCACATATCTGCCCATTTAACGACACAAAACATTAAAATGGTAATGAACAAGTGAATAAATAAATACATACAATATAATAATAAAAACGACAAAACAAACCAGAAGAAGAGGAAGGTGAAGAAGATAGAGACAGAGATACAAAGAGACAAGGATACAGAGACACACACAGACACAGACAGAGACACACACACACACACACACAGGAGTCACAAAGCTGACCAGTTCACACAACAGACGAAGTTCTCAACGAAAGGGACACCACTCCTCACCTTCCGCCAACCGTGGCCAGAGTTGGAAACGCCGCTTTACATCCCGAAAAGCAGACGACATCAAATCACGTGATGTCTGAGAGAGAGGGGTTGGGAGGGGGGGGGGGGGGGGGCTTGCGCGTGCTCGATCCAAGTTAAACGACAATATCTTAACCGTACAATCACTTCGTCTGACTTACAAAACCCTTGTTCTCTCTCAAGTCTTTAGTTTTACAACTTTGTCTTCAGTCTCACGTATTCCTTGTAATGGTCTGGTGATTGAAAAATATTCCCGGGTACTTTTTTTGTTTGTTTGTTTCTTTCTTTCTTTTTCAAAGCGTAATGTTTTCGTTTCTTTGTCCGAGGTACGTATTCATCCGCAGCACGTGTTGTTGTTTGTTACCCAAAGGTGGTGATTTCCCCGCGCATAAGGGTTTTGGACGAAGGGAAGCTGTGTTGACTGTGGAAGAAGTTCGGTGAAAGTTTCCCACGTCTGACCCTTCAAGTCCCGGAATCTGAAAAGAAAAGGGCTTTGTGTTAAAGTTTGAGAAACAAGATGTGTGAGCGTGTGTGCGTGTGTGAGTGGTGGGTGGGTGGGGTTGTACGTGTGCGTGTGTGTGTGTGTGTGTGTGTGGGTGTGGGTGTGTGTGTGTGTGTGTGTGTGTGTGCGTGCGTGCGTGTGTGTTTGTCTACACGCGTTCATCACTATAATTATGAACGGATCTGACGAAAAGACTCAAAACAAGCACTGACCCCCTGTCGTGGTCATTATCACACACTGACGCGCACGCAACTCCACACGCGCACATACCCTTCTGTCGATTTCATTTGCTGAACGCTTGTAAACGTCTGGTGAAAATTGTATGTTTGCTTCCAATCGATCGTGTAATCAACCATCCTAGGTTTACTTCTTCTTCTTCTACAACTACTACTATTTCTTCTTCTTCTCCTTCTTCTTCTTCATCTTCTACTATTATTACTATTTCTTCTTCTTCTTCTTCTACTACTACTACTGCTGCTGCTGCTGCTGCTACTAATAATAATAATATTTCTTCTTCTTCTTCTACTACTACTACTACTACTACTATTTCTTCTTCTTCTTCTTCTACTACTACTACTACTACTACTAATAATAATAATATTTCTTCTACTACTACTACTACTACTACTACTTCTTCTTCTTCTTCTTCTTCTTCTTCTTCTTCTTCTTCTTCTTCTTCTTCTTCTTCTTCTTCTTCTTCTTCTTCTTCTTCGTTAAATGGGCAGAATTGTAAAAAGGCCTTTACTGTGCCTAATTCTTTACCCATTAAAGATTCAATCAATCAATCAATCATCTTCTTCTTCTTCTTCTTCTACTACTACTACTACTACTACTGCTACTGCTTCTGCTTCTGCTACTACAACTATTATCTCTTCTTCTTTTTCTTCTTCGTCTTCTCATTGGTTTCTTGTCTATTCTCTACAAGGTGAGTTTGGCACGTACTCATCTATTCACATCACAACACACATACATCATGCTCATATACAATGGATGTGGAGAAAGGGTGAGGGAGTGAACGTGGGGAGGGGGTTTGTGGGGAGGGGAGGGGGGGGACTGAGAGAAAACCAGCAACAACAGAGAAGTCGGGGGCTGGGGGTGGGGGGGATTCGGGGGTGGGGGGTTGGGGGGGGGGGAATCAGCCGGTAAGTTTCAAGGAGGCTGTCACTGCGTTCGGACTAATCAATATACGCTACACCACATCTGCAAGGAAGATGCCGGATCAGCAGCATTTATAACCCAACGTGCTTAGTCAGGCCTTGAGTGCATGCATACCTGTCTCACAGATTGACATAAGTTTACGTTTGGGCCAACAGCAAAGTGAGAGCTGTATTTTGTGAAGGACTATGACTCTCAAACTAGGAGGCAAAATTGCACTGGCTCTTAGTGCTGCAGCCTTGTGGGCTAGTTGGCCTTTGGGAACCATCCCAACGCCGACTGTCCTAAATCCCTCTTGGCCGAGAGAGTGGGGATGTACTTGGGCAAGACACTCTCCACTGTAATCAAATTCTAGCCCAAATAGTCGGAACAGCAGTTGCCTCCTCTGCTGTTCTGATGGTCATAGTCGGACACGACTGACAGGTATCACCTGTCACAGTGGATTTCGTAAAGAGAATTTTGCCACAGGACTCAACATATGGGTTTCGTTTTCAGTGCGCTAAGTGCGTGCTGCACACGGGACCTCGGTTTATCGTCTTACCCGAATGACTGAACGCTCAGTTTGATTTTCTGGTCAAAATTCGGAGAAAGGGCGAAAGCAGGAATCGAACCCAGACCCTAACGAACACTGAGTTTTGTTCACCAGAGACAAATTCTTTTCATGGGATGAAAAGAGTGAAGTGATGGCCTAGAGGCAATGCGTCCGCCTAGGAAGCGAGAGAATCTGAACGCGCTGGTTCGAATCACGGCTCAGCCGCCGATATTTTCTCCCCCTCCACTAGACCTTGAGTGGTGCTCTGGACGCTAGTCATTTGGATGAGACGATAAACCGAGGTCCCGTGTACAGTATGTACTTAGCGCACGTAAAAGAACCCACGGCAACAAAAGGGTTGTTCCTGGCAAAATTCTGTAGAACAATCCACTTCAATAGGAAAAACAAACAAAACTGCACACAGGAAAAATACAAAAAGTGGGTGGCGCTGTAGTGTAGCGACGCGCTCTCCCTGGGGACAACAGCCCGAATTTCTCACAGAGAAATCTGCTGTGACAAAAAGAAATACAAAGACAAATACAAACAGGCTCAATAAGGGTCATGTTACGTCACTGACATATCCTGCAGCCAATCAAAAAAAATTCATCCTCTGCAGTGAGCTTCACCTTCCAATCGTGAAGTCCCCATTCATTGATTCAACCATTCCTCGTTCATTAATTTCATTCAATTTGAAATATATTTATTAATTCATTCGTTCATTCATTCATTCATTTATTCATTCATCTATCCATTCGGTCGTTCATTCATTCAGCCACCAATTCTTTCATTCATTCGTTCGTTCGTTCGTTCATCCTTTCATTCATCAAGTCACTGATTCATTCATTCATCTATTCAGTTGTTCATTCAGTCAGTCAATCACCCAATCCTTCCTCCATTCATTCATTAATTCATTCATTCGTTCGCTCGCTCAGTCACCAGTTCATTCATTCATCAGGTTGTTCATACATTCAGTCAGTCACCCATTCTTTCGTTCATTCATTCATTCATTCATCTATCCCACAGAAAGGAAAAAGCAATCTACATACAACAGAAACAACCTCTGACAAGCCCCCACTTAACACCCTGCAATCGCTTAACTAAGGATACGAAGTTTTCGCAACTGAAAAAATCAGCAATGGAAATGAAACCAATTCCTACCAGCCCCAAGACCACTTCGCCATAAACTGCACCACTCGCAACACCACAAGGCGATGTGCTCACTAAACTTAATCTCCCTGACTCCCAAACCGACGATGGTACCTTCAATTCCCGGGACAACACTTGGGAGGGAGGGAAGTATGTCATAACGACGTCCCCAGACGGTTATCACGTGCTGTCTTCTATCGCCCATCGCGAGTCGCTTCAGTGATTCCTGTGGGTATTCCGATGGTGTTAAATACGTCTGGTTGCTGTCCGTATTTTCTGCTCCAGTCATCCCGATGGCGGGAGTGAGGCGTTACATTTGTCTGGTGTTGCGTCCAGCATGGTAAGAGACAGACGTGTTGGTGTCTTTCAGCCCGGTCCTGTTTTAACTCTTTCCCGACGAGCAGCTCTCCTCGCAAGGAAAGACTAAGGCCAGCCCGGGTGAAAGCCAATGAGGGAAGGACACAGTTAAAGACTTGATCCTTCTGGTGGTGAAAAATGTATGTTTCTTTCTTTTGCCTGATTGTAAATGGTGCGGTATTTGTTGTTGTTGTTTTGTGTTTGTTTGTTTTTTTTGTTGTTGTTGTTTCTTTTTGTTTCTTTGGTTGTGTTTTTTGTTTGTTTTTTGTTGTTGTTGTTTTTTATTAAAGCAGTTTGGTTTCCAAGCGTTGACTGTGAATGGAGACAAAAATGGGAAAATTGAAAAAAGAAAAAGAAAAGAAATAAAAACAGTAACTTGTGAAGAAACGATAAAGAAGCACAGAAAATGGGAGGGGGGGGGTTGAGGAGGGTGGTGGAGCAAGTAATTAAGAAAAGAAGACATAAAATTACCCACCAGTAAAGAAACTAAAACGAAACACACACAAAAAAACGAAAAGAAAAGAACGAAACAAAGAAAAAGAAATCAAGAAACTAATATAAAATCAAAAAAAAAATAAAAATAAAAACAGCCACTGGTAAAGAAACGAAAAACAAAACAAAAAAAAGACAGAAAGACAGAAACAAATAAAAAAATAAAAAAAGTAACCAAAGCAAAGACCAAAAAACAGAAGGAAAGAAATACAGTCAAAAACAAAAGAAACGAGAAAAGAAAAACAAACCCAAACCCCAGAACAAAAGAAAGGACACCAAATGGACAACCATAACACTCCCATGTCACCGCAGGAGACCGCTAAAAAAGCACAGTGAGTCACTGACAATACTTCGTCATCCCAACCCTCCTTCTCTCCACAATCAGGAAATTGAAGTGTAGTCATATTTCCTCCTTCACTGCCAATATCCCTCCCGGTCCAAGCCAGGAGAGACAGAACGGGGAAAAAAGAAATGAAAAAGAAAAGAAAGGGAGGAATGACAGAACAAAGAAATAAACAAACAAATCCCCCCAAAAAAGAGCGAGAGAGAGAGAGACAGAGACAGACACATAGAGGGACACAGAGAGAGAGAGAAAGAGAGAGAGAGAGACCGAGAGACAGACACAGACAAAAACAGAGAGACTGAGACAGACACACACACACACACACACACACACACACACACACACACAAGTTTCAAGTTTCAAGTTTTAATTATCCTTTCACTCCTATTGGAGTATGGAGGATTACTGCAAAATACTCTTTTCGTGCCCATAACAAACATTTCCAAATACACAACAATGGCACATAAAAGTTGAGAAAACACAAATGTCTTTTAACTCCAAAAGTATAACTAGGCAACATTTGCAAATCTAATCATCTTACTTACAGCTAAAATGACTTTTTTGCCTCCTTTGAGCATATTACAAAAATTAAAAACCGATTTTGGAGACAAATATTTTTTTGGAACATATCTATTTCGTAACTGATCATAATTGGGACATTCCATTATAAAATGAAACTCATCACCAATCACAGACATGTTACAAACCTTACAAAACCGTAACTCTCGTGGTATGCCTTTGTGTCTCCCTGTTTCTATTTCCAGCTTATGATTACTACTTCGAAATCTGAAGAAGCTGATAACATAATTATCAGGCATTTGACTTATATATTTTTCTCTACCAAATCCACTTTTGAAATTTCTATAAAACAAACATTTACTACTCGCCTCTAGAGCATACACACACAGACAAAGACAGAGAGAGAGAGACAGATATAGACAGACAGAAAGAGACAGGGAGAGACACAGAGAGAGACAGGCACACAGAGAGAGACAGAGACAGGGAGAGACACAGAGAGAGACAGGCACACACAGACAGAGAGAGACAGAGACACACAGAGACAGAAAGACACATAGAGACAGACAGAGAGAGAGACAGACACACAGAGAGAGATAGAGAGAGACACAGAGAAACAGAGAGAGATTGACAGAGACAGAGAGAGATTGACAGAGACAGAGACAGACAGACACACACAGAGAAACACACACACACACACACACACACACACACACAGAGTCACAGAGACAGAGACACACAGACAGACAGAGACAGAGACAGAGAGAGAGACAGGGAAGAACCTTAACACAAAACAAAACACTTGCAAAAGAAGTATATACAGTAACACGTGACATGGAGAGAGCTGGAAGACATTCTGATTCTGCCCTGTGCACACAGGAAAGTGGAGAGTATTAACGTTTCCTTTCCCCTTATATATGAGCCTCCACTCTGTGCTAAAAAGAAAAAAAAAAATAAATAAATAATAATAACATAATGAAGGAGGAAAGGGAAGGAACAAAAAAAGAGAATATTTGTAATTGTGTTTCTCTTTTTGCCACAACAGATTTCTCTGTGTGAAATTCGGGCTGCTCTCCCCAAGGACAGCGCGTCGCTACACTACAGCGCCACTCTTTTTTTATTTATTTTTTTTTCCTACGTGCAGTTTTACTTGTTTTTCCTATAGAAGTGGATTTTTCTACAGAATTTTGCCAGGAACAACCCTTTGTTACTGTGGGATCTTTTACGTGCGCTAAGTGCATGCTGCACACGGGACCTCGGTTTATCGTCTCATCCGAATGACTAGCGTCCAGACCACCACTCAAGGTCTAGTGGAGGAGGAGAAAATATCGGCGGCTATGTAGATATCTCTGTGTGTGTGTGAGTGTGTGTGTGCGCGCGCGCGCATTTCTATCTATATATATATCTCTCTCACTCTCTCTATGAAGAGAGACAGACGGACAGGCAGACAAACAGATAGATAGATAGACAGATAGATGATAGAAAGATAAATAGATATCTGTGTGTGTGTGTGTGTGTGTGTGTGTGTGTGTGTGTGTGTGTGTGTGTGTGTGTGTGTGTGTGTGTTTGTGTGTGTACATGCGTATGTGGGCGTGTTTGTTTTAATAATATTCTTGCCTGCGGTTAACTAACTCGCTGATTCATTCACGGGGAAGGTACCCCCACCCACAAGAACCGAAATCCATTCCGACGACACACGAAACTAAATCCATTCCGGTCCTGCTCCCTGATCAAACCTCTTCCACCTGAAACATGACACTGTGTCCATCTCTGACTCTCCACTTCCACTGAAGGTACCAGTCTGAAAGGTCCTCTTTCGCACCGTATGTTAAGTCCTCTGGGTGTGAGATCTTCAGCTAAACGTCTATTCACTAGAAGTGTTATAACGGACAGCATGGTTGGCTTCCTGTGTGTGTGTGTGTGTGTGTGTGTGTGTGTGCGCGCGCGTGTGCGCGTGTGCGTGTATGTGTTTGTGTGTATGTGTGTGTATGCGTATGTGTTTGTGTGTATGTGTGTGTGCGCGCGCGTGTTTGTGTGTGTGTCTCACAGAGAGATCCAAACACCACAAGATTACAACACAGGTCAGACGACCCAACTCTAACGGCAGTTAACAACTAAACCGTTCCTTTCCAAGATATACGTACGCGCCGGCGCGCACATCACACATCCTTTTCACACACACACACACACACACACACACACACACACACGCACACACACACACAAAGAGCTCGGACGTACCCTACGAAGAAGATTCACATTTTCCATTTCTCTGTCCCTCTGTCCATCACACAGTCTCTCTCTCTCTCTCTCTCTCTACCTCTCTTTCTCTGTGTATCTTTCCCTATCTCTATTCACTCTCTCTCTCTCCCTCTCTCTCTCTCTACCTCTCTCTCTCTGTGTATCTTTCCCTATCTCTATTTCACAGTCTCTCTCTCTCTCTCTCTCTCTCTCTCTCTCTCTCTCTATCTATCTTTCTTCACCAGCCCACACGTACACACGCACACACAACACGCGCGCGCACACGCACGCACGCTCCCCTCCTCCCCTCTCCCACACACGATGTAAGGCTCAGTTATGACTCTACACAGATGACCAGGTGGTAAAGGGAAAGACAGAAAAGTAACTAAGACAGAAAGAAAGAAAGAAAGAAAGCATGAATGAATGAATGAATGAAGCTAGGAAATAAAGAAAGAAAGAAGGAATGACTGAATCAATGAATGGATGAATTGAAACGAGGGAAGAAAGAAAGAAAAAAAAAGAAAAAATGAAAGAAAAGAAGAAGAATAAAAAAAAGAAAGAAAGAAAAAATGAATGAATGAATGAAATGAAGGAAGAAAGAAAGAAAGAAAAAATGAATGAATGAATGAAACGAAGGAAGAAAGAACGAAAGAAAAAATGAATGAATGAATGAAACGAGGGAAGAAAGAAAGAAAGAAAAAATGAATGAATGAATGAAACGAGTAAAGAAAGAAAGAAAGAAAAAATGAATGAATGAATGAAACGGGGAGAAAAGAAATAAAAAGAAAGAATGAATAGATGAATGAAAAAAGGAAGAAAGAAAGAATGAATGAAGAATAAAAATGGGGGATGAGACAAAAAGAAACAAAAAAGACAGAATGAATGAATGAATCAATCAATCAATCAATTAATGAATGAGTGAGTGAATGAATGAATGAAACGATGTAAGAAAGAAAGGAAAAAGAAAGAATGAATGAATGAAGCAAAGTAAGAAAGAAAGAAAAAAGAAAGAGAAAAATGAATGAATGAACGAATGAAAGAAAGAAAGAATCAGGCAGAACGAATGAATGAAAGAAAGAAAGAATGAATCAGACAGAACGAATGAATGAAAGAAAGAAAGAAAGAATCAGACAGAACGAATGAATGAAAGAAAGAAAGAAAGAATCAGACAGAACGAATGAATGAAAGAAAGAAAGAATCAGACAGAATGAATGAACGAATGAAAGAAAGAAAGAATCAGACAGAACGAATGAATGAAAGAAAGAATGAATCAGACAGAACGAATGAATGAAAGAAAGAAAGAAAGAATCAGACAGAACGAATGAAAGAAAGAAAGAAAGAAAGAATCAGACAGAACGAATGAAAGAAAGAAAAAAAGAAAGAATCAGACAGAACGAATGAATGGAAGAAAGAATCAGACAGAACGAATGAATGAAAGAAAGAAGGAAGGAAAGAAAAAATCAGACAGAACGAATGAATGAAAGAAAGTGAATGAAAGAAAGAAAGAATGAATGAATAAATGAATGAAAGTATCAGACAGAACGAATGAATGAAAGAAAGAAAGAAAGAAAGAATCAGACAGAACGAATGAATGAAAGAAAGAAAGAATGAATGAATGAATGAAAGAAAGAAAGAATCAGGCAGGACGAATGAATGAAAGAAAGAAAGTATCAGACAGAACGAATGAATGAAAGAAAGAAAGAATCAGACAGAACGAATGAATGAAAGAAAGAATCAGACAGAACGAATGAATGAAAGAAAGAAAGAAAGAATCAGACAGAACGAATGAATGAATGAATGAAAGAATGACGAAAGAAAGAATGAATGAATCAGACAGAATGAATGAATGAAACAAAGAAAGAATGACAACAAAGAGAAGAAAGACAGTACAGAAAGATATAAAGAATAGAAAGAATAAAATCAAAACCAAAAAAAACAAAAACAAAAAGAATTGAAGAAAGAAGAAAAGCAATAACAGTAAGTTTGAGGATTTCTAAACCGAAGGCAATTTCGCAAAATGGACAGTGGGGATGTAAAGATTGAGAAAAAGAACAAAATGGTAGTATCAAAAAAGAGAGAGAGAGAGAGAGAAAGAAAGAAAGAAAGAAAGAAAGAAAGAAAGGAAGGAAGGAAGAAGGAAGCAATTAAACAAAGGAACGAAAAGCAAAACCAAGAAAAGTTCGAGACATGTTTTACGCAGCACAGATGGCCAAGACATCAAACGGACATCGAAAGCGAAAGGAAAAGATAAAAAGAAAGAGAAACAACCAATAACAACAGGAACAACAGCAACAAAGCTTAAGACACTTTCTGTACAAATGACCGGGTCGTAAAAATCGACAGACAGGATGGAGGAAAGATAAAAGCACAGAAATAAAACTGAATGGAAAGCAACAGAAGAAAGAAAAAAAAAACAACCCAAGACACTTTTTATTTATTCTTTTTCCCTTTTTTTTTTTTTTTTTTTTTTTTTTTTTTTTGTAACCAATCCAAAGAAACTCGTGAGTCCTAGATAGATAACCGGGTTGTAAAATGGACAGAGGGAACCTCAAGAAAGAAAAGCAAAGAATAGATAGATAGATAGATAGACAGATAGATAGATAGATAGAAAATCGAAGAAAGAATGAATGAATGAATGAATCAAAGATAGAAAGAAAGAAACAATGAATGAAAGAAAGAAAGAATGAAAGAAAGAATCAGACATAACGAACGAATGAAAGAAAGAATGAAAGAAAGAAAGAAAGAATCAGACAGAACAAATGAATGAAACAAAGAAAGAATGAATGAATGAAACAAAGAATGAAAGAAAGAATCAGACATAACGAATGAATAAATGAAAGAAAGGATGAATGAAACAAAGAAAGAAAGAATCAGACAGAACGAAAGAATGAAAGAAAGAATCAGAATAAATGAATGAATGAATGAAAGAAAAAATAAGACAGAAAGAATGAAAGAGAGAATGAAAGAAAGAGAGAAAGAAAGAAAAAAAAGAAAGAAAGAATCAGACAGAAAGAAAGAATGAATGAAAGAAAGACAGACAGACAGCCAGAAAGCAGGAAAGAAACAAAGAACTAAAGAAAGAAGGGCGAAAAGTAAGAGAGAAGGAAAGAAATCAAGAAAGAACGAAATTAAGAAATAAAATAAAATTTCAAATAAGAGAGAAAGAAGATAACAATCAAGCACAGAAGCTGGCCAGCTGGTCACCATCGCAGACTGACTACACGGAGGGTACGGGTTCGAACCCTCACCAAACAGAGGTTGGGTTTTCCCGGGAACCCGTGACTGACTCCTGCCAAACGCTGCGTGTGCTGTGGACTCCAGAGGAGCCAGTTGCATTGGTTGGTTCTAACTTTTTGACAGTTACACGTGACTAAATCACGTGACTAAATGCCTACGTTGACCGAACTACGCCATTGGTTAGTTCCATACTAACACAGAGTTATATATATATAACACAGAGTTATATATATATATGTGTGATAGTCAGTCGTGTCCGACTATGACCATCAGAACAGCAGAGGAGGCAACTGCTGTTCCGACTATTTGGGGTAGATTTTGATTATAGTGGAGAGTGTCTTGCCCAAGTTACATCTCCACTCTCTCGGCCAAGAGGGTTTTAGGACAGTCGGCGTTGGGATGGTTCCCAAAGGCCAACCAGCCCACAAGGCTGCAGCACTAAGAGCCAGTGTAATTTTGACTCCTAGTTTGAGAATCATAGTCCTTCACAAAAGACCAAGCTGTAAATGATTTCCCATTGACTGGAGAAACCACTGATAATACAGCACTCACTTTGCTGTTGGCCCAATTGTAAACTTGTAAACTTATGTCAATCTGTAGCGGGTAACGACCATACTAGGCTCTTCCGTCCGAGCAATGCAACTGGCTCCTGGTGATAGAGTGAGACTACACAGTCATCCACACCTTGTAGGCGTCTTTAGAAGTGTTGCTTAAATTCACAATACTAACAGAACTGTGCAATCAACAACCACCTACCTGAAGATCTAGTCATCAGCCCCATCCACATGTAATATGCGGCTTCTGTTCAAACGTGTGTGTGTGTGTGTGTGCGTGTGCGTGTGCGTGCATATGTGTGAGTATGCACAAGTTTTTATTTTGATATGCACTTGTATGTATCCTAATTTCCACTGTATCTGTGTTTGTGTATGATTTTCGATTTATGTTCGTACCTTGTTATGTACTATCCCTCCAATATTCCTTGTGACCCCGGTACACTTGGTAATAAAGACATTCTATTCTATTCTATTCTATTGCCTGGCCAACACTACAGGTGGCTGTACCTCTCTGGCCTGGTTGACGTCAGAGTAATTACCATCAAAAGAAGATAAAGGCACAGCCTTGTCAAGCGGTCTCAAAAGTGCAGATGATTCAGCAAACAAACAGATTATGCTTGAGCCTTTCGCATAAAGGTGTGATAGTGGAGTGATGGCCTGGAGGTAACGCGTCCGTCTAGGAAGCAAGAGAATCTGAGCGCGCTGGTTCCAATCATGGCTCAGCCGCCGATATTTTCTCCCCCTCCACTAGACCTTGAGTGGTGGTCTGCACGCTAGTCATTTGGATGAGACGATAAACCGAGGTCCCGTGTACAGCGTGCACTTAGCGCACGTAAAAGAACCCACGGCAACAAAAGGGTTGTTCCTGGCAAAATTCTGTAGAAAAATCCACTTCGATAGGAAAAACAAAAAAAAACAAAAAACTGCACGCAGGAAAAAATACAAAAAAATGGGTGGCGCTGTAGTGTAGCGACGCGCTCTCCCTGGGGAGAGCAGCCCGAATTTCACACAGAGAAATCTGTTGTGATAAAAAGAAATACAAATACAATACCAATAAATAAATGATCATTTCAACCAGACACATAGGCCTGTCATGCAATAACCTACACTGCGCCAGAAACGTGACCCAGAGCACAATTCCACAGTCTCCTGACACCAATGGATGCCCAGAACACACAGGGATCTTAAACACACACACACACACACACTGACTGACTGAAACCATTTATTGTCAGATTAACTGTTTGTTGTACTGACATTTTCGCAACCATTTGAATTAAATATTAACTGAGCAACACAAGGAAATTCTGATTTGAGGAAGGTATGATGTAAAAAAAAAACAAAAAAAAAAACAACATATTTAACAAATCAAGGTACCAAATTTCATTAATATCATTATCTCCAAAAAATATTCTAACGCACCCACATACTCACATACGTTTCTCCCCCACCCTCTCTCTACATACATCCATGCATCTCTACACACACACACACACACACACACACACACACACACACACACACACATACATGAAGCCACAATACATAGATGCACAGCTTGTACTCTTGAAATGTCAGCACCATGTCTATAATTCACAGAGCGAAAAGTTTTATTTTCAATCTCCTTTCAGCAGATTTTTCGACACGGTTTTTTCAGCTTTACTTTAAATATTAAATAAAGAAAGAAACTGCGTAAAAGTTGGAAAGTTTGATGCAACTGACTTCAGGCGTAAAACTTCTGAAAAAGATTGATGAGAGTAACGTGCAGTTTCTGCCATACATTTTCTGTCTCTGGCACTGCTTCTAACACAGTCTCACAAAATTTGATTCCTAAGTTTTCAAACCGCCTTCAAGTTAGAATTGATAGACCACGCACGTTCAGGCTACGTTGATTTATGGACATATTTTCTTTCGTCCAGGTGTAGTGTCACAGGATTTCACAATATTTGCTCCAGCCCAATGGGTTTAAAACAAATCTCCAAGACTGTGATGAACATACAGTATAAGCGATGACAAAGACAAAGACACAAAGAGATTTAATTGCATCAATAACTATTTCAAAGAAAACCGCACGAAACGGTGGTGGTGGTGTTCGCTCACTCATCTTTGGGCACCACTTCATCTCACACAAGACTGAAACACATTCAATGAATTCACCACACTCCCAATGCAATAAAAAAAAAATTATGGAGCAAGAGGGATTGGGAGAGGGAGGGAGAGGGTGAGTTCAGATGATAATTACATGACTTACACGAAATCAGCAATTAAAAGCACATCGCGCGCACACATACATACATACATACACTTATAGATATATATATATATATATATATATATATATATATAGAGAGAGAGAGAGAGAGAGAGAGAGAGAGAAATATAAATGAAGGCGCACATGAATATTTCCATAAATGACAAAGTGTGAACCATGATGCACACACACACACACACACACACACACACACACACACACACACACACACACACACACACACACCACACCACACCACACAACACAACACAGCACAACACAAACTTGTATCAAAAGATTGTGTCAAAAGACGAAAGACACACGGCAATTAAGTTTTCAACTCGGCCGAAAAACACGGTCCACTTTTTTTTTTTCAACTCCGGGTCACTCGACAAACCCTCGGACAACTCCACTTTACCAAATGACCCCATACTTCCTGGTCTCACACGCCTACTTACGGACTGGTATATCCCGTTAAGAAAATTGGATAGCCTCCCCTGATCCTCGTAAGTCTTACCTGGTGGCGCTGTAATTACCCCTCCCGCCTCATGGAAGCAAGAATGAGTGATTACAGCCATTAAGGCGTGCTGGCTACTTTGCTTTACTACTGCGCACGAAAGCCGATCATACAGGCTTACATTCTTACAAACATAATTATACGCGCTCCCTGTTCTTTCTATGTTTTTTGTTTGTTTGTTTGCTTGTTTCTTTTTTGTTGTTGTTGACCTTTTTTTTGAATAGCTAATTGCTATTTTAATTTTCCAATAGCATTGAGTTGATACAGATATCACCATTCTGCTTTCTCTTGTGTGGCATATCATTTTCTAACTGTTTAGCTCTGTCATAGCTTATGTGCAGAATGGCAGAGACTGCAACTGTTCTGAACACTCATTGAGTCATTCCATCTTTCTTGACATCAGGCAGCTCATTTCGGCGGTATGTTCCACGAAGTGGATGATGACTGATATAAACAATTTTTTTTAAAGGAATATAAATTTATTGATTTATTCATTGATTTATCTATTTATTTCTTTAGGAGAAATGTTCAACGTATATCGAAGCCACCCACAACTGAGGAGAATGGTGGAAAAGTAAACTGCTGTGATGACGCTGTATTCTGCCGTAGTTCACAAGCGAGCGATGATGCCTTTGCGTAACAATACCTCATTCCCTTTCCCGACTGTAGAAGTTTTGATTTTTTTTTCTATCTCACAATGTTCGTATGTACAGCAATGTTCGTAAAACTGCATAGCAACAACAGCAACGACTGTATAAAAATTTTCAAAGCTAGAAACTGCAATTGTTTTGCATTATATTTTTTTTTTCATTTTCGAAGTTAGAAACTGCAGTAGCAATTGTTTAGCATTATATTTTTTTCATTTTCGAAGTTAGAAACAGCAATCGCATTTGCGTGGCATCATATTAGTATTGATCGAAGTTTGAAAATGCAATCGCAATTGTTTTACAATGTACTTACATTTTTCTAAGTTGGAAACTGCAATTGCATTTGTTTTTGCATTATATTTATATTTTTCGAAAGTTAGAAACTGCAGTCGCAAATGCTTTTGCATTATGTTTATATTTCTCTAAATTATAAACTGCTATCGCAATTGTTCTTGCATTATTTTATCATTTTTCGAAGTTAGAAACTGCTATCGCAATTGTCTGCATGATATTTATATTATTCCAAAGTCATACACTGCCATCGCTATTGATTTGCATTATATTCATATTTTTCTAAGTTAAAAACCGCAATCGCAATTGCAGTTGTTTGCATGATATTGCAATTGTTTGCATGATATTTATATTTTAAGTCATACACTGCTTTCGCAGTTGATTTGCATTATATTCATATTTTCTAAGTTAAAAACTGCAAGCGCAATTGTTTTGCGGGATAACAAGAGAAAACCACACACACACACACACACACACACACACACACACACACACACACACACACACACACACACACACACACACACACAATTATCAGCATGAACGATTTCACGAAAAATGACTTAATGAGTCAAGTGACCGGCTGGCGACCACATCGCTGGGTTCATTTAGAAATTTATGTCAGTAATCGATGACTGATAGGAAACCTAAACCCTGTGTGTGTGTGTGTGTGTGTGTGTGTGTGTGTGTGTGTGTGTGTGTGTGGCTGTGTGTGTGTGTCTGTGTGTGTGTGTGTCTGTGTCTGTGTGTCTGTGTGTGGCTGTGTGTGTGTGTGTCTGTGTGTGTGCGTGTGTGTGTGTGTGTGTGTGTTCGTTCTTCAGTTTAGTTTCTTTTCATAATCAGTGATATAAGATTTTTTTTTTAAAGAGAGAATAAAAAGCGGGGAGGGGGTGGAGGGGAAGAGGAAAACAGAAAAGGTAGAAAAACTACCCCAAAAAATGCATACCTAACACGCAGTTACATTTAACAATAATAATTCAATAATGATAATTATAATCATAAACCATTAACACAATGTGTGTGTGTGTGTGTGTGTGTGTGTGTGTGTGTGTGTGTGTAGGGTGGTCCTTGTGTGTTTTATGATATGTGCGTGCGCGCGAGCAGGTGTTGCCATATGTGCACGTGCGACGCGAGAGGACTCACGTGCGCGCGTGCGTGCGTGCGTAGCCGCGACACACTGTAAACATCTCGACAACAAGTTACCACCCCTATCATAACCCAATCAATCTCACACCTCCACATGACCTGTCAAGATGCCATCAGCTGACTCCCATTGTGCGAAACGTGTCACCTGGGTTCAAATCTCGGCCAGTATACGTAGTTTGTCATCCGTGGCTTGACAAGCCGTGTATGTGGGTGGGTGGGTGGGTGTGGAAGGGGTGGGGATGGGGGGGGGGTGTTGTGTGTGCTTGTTTGTGGGTGTGGGTGTGTGTGTGTGTGGGGAGGGTGAGGGGGTTTTGTGTGTGTGTGTGTGTGTGTGTGTGTGTGTGTGTGTGTGTGTGTGTGTGTGTGTGATTCTGTTCGTTCTTTAGTTTAACGTCTTTTCACTGTAAGTGATATTGTTTGTTTTTTTTTGGTTTTGTGTGTGTGTGTGTGTGTGTGTGTGTGTGTGTGTGTGTGTGTGTGTGTGTGTGTGCATGTGTGTGTGTGTGTGTGTGTGTGTGTGTGTGTGTGTGTGTGTGTGTGAGGAGGGGAAGGGGGGTGTCTTATTTGTGTCTGACAGTAGCTGTGATCACAAACTTCGGCCAGCGTATAGTTTGAGCTTACAAGAGATTAAGCGTACACACACAAACACGCAAACAAAGACGGAGATACAGAGACACGCACGCACGCACGCACACATGCACGCACGCGCGCACAGAGAGAGAGAGAGAGAGAGAGAGATCCGCAAGCACGCGCGAACGTACTAACACACACACACACACACACAAGACACACAATCACGCACGAACGCACACACACACACGCAGGCACTTACATCCAACACACACACACACACACACGTGCTTGCGTGCGGTCACATACACACACACACACACACACACACACACACACACACACACACACACACACACACAAGCGCGCGCGCGCGCGGTCGCACACACACACACACACACACACATTCTTGTGCACAAACACGGACCGTTTTACATTATTTGAGACTTCGCTAAAAACACGAAATAAAGAATGTTCGCTCAAAACACAAAATAAAGGATATTCGCCAAAAACACAAAATAAATGTACACCCAACAATACATGCGCATGCGCACTCTCGGATTCGAACGTGTCAATTTGTGCGGAAAGAGAGAGAGGGGAAGGGAGAGAGGGGGCAGACAGAGAGAGAGACAGAGAGAGGGGGAAGAGAGAGAGACAGAGAGAGGGAGGACACAGAGGGGCCAAAGACAGAGAGACAGAGATACAGACAGAGAGAGAGAGAGAGGCAGACACAGAGAGACAGAGAGAGGGGGAAGAGAGAGAGACAGAGAGAGGGAGGACACAGAGGGGCCAAAGACAGAGAGACAGAGAGAGGGATGAGAGGCGGGGCAGAGAGAGGGAGGGGGGCGGTAGAGGGGCAAAGAGAGACAAACTGAGACAGAGAGAGAGACAGAGAGAGGGAGGAGAGAGAGGGGAGAGAGAGAGAGGGGAGAGAAAGAGAGAGAGACAGGCAGACAGAGAGAGAGAGAGACAGAGAGGGAGGAGAGAGAGGTAAGACAGAGAGACAGGCAGACAGAGAGAAAGACAGAGAGAGGGAGGAGAGAGAGGGAAGAGAGAGAGACAGGCAGACAGAGAGACAGAGAGAGGGAGGAGAGAGAGGGAAGAGAGAGACAGGCAGAGATAGAGAGAGGGAGGAGAGAGAGGTAAGAGAGAGAGACAGGCAGACAAAGAGAGAGACAGCGAGAGGGAGGAGAGAGAGGGGAGAGAGAGAAAGACAGGCAGACACAGAGAGAGACAGAGAGAGGGAGGAGAGAGAGGGAAGAGAGAAAGACAGGCAGACACAGAGAGAGACAGAGAGAGGGAGGAGAGAGAGGGAAGAGAGAGACAGGCAGAGATAGAGAGAGGGAGGAGAGAGAGGTAAGAGAGAGAGACAGGCAGACACAGAGAGAGACAGAGAGAGGGAGGAGAGAGAGGGAAGAGACAGAGAGACAGGCAGACACAGAGAGACAGAGAGAGGGAGGAGAGAGAGGGAAGAGAGAGGCATAGATAGAGAGAGGGAGGAGAGAGGGGGGAAGAGACAGACAGACAGAGAGAGGGAGGAGAGGGGGCAAAGACAGAGAGAGGGGGGAGAGAGGGGGGGGGGCAGAGAGAGACAGACAGTTGAGACAGAAACAGAGAGAGGGAGGAGAGAGAGCGGGGAGAGAGAGAGAGAGAGGCAGCAGAGAGAGAGACAGAGAGGGAGGAGAGAGAAGGGGCAGAGAGAGAGAGACAGACAGACAGCGACAGACAGACGAATTCAGAAAAAGAGGGGAAGTAGGGAGGGGGCGGGGGGACAGACAGATAGACAGAAAAAGAGATACAGAAAGGGCGAACATTTAACAACACATGCCCTCCAGTGGCTATCGTCCATCCATACGCCCGGAAACCAACATGCCATGATTCTAACCGACTCAATGAACCTCATACAGAAAATTGAAAACGGAATGGGAAACCCAGAGTGGCATAAGGCATGCACCATCGATCGCCTCAAAGAAATAAAAGCAGAGAGAGGGAGTGGCCGTAAGTCTAACATGAAAGGTAGAGCACGATGCTTTGCTAATCAAACAAATATCGGCATCATTTCCAAACCAACATTGCGCAAATTTCTTCAAAACGGAACAGAGTCTCTGTGGGCTTTTCCAAATACAATAGACTGAGCAACACACTAGACGCCACGTTCTTGGCATCAGAGATCTTTTCCCATCCCTCTTGCGGCCAGTCAGTGGCAGCCTCTGTGCGTGTGTGTATGTGTGTTTGTGTGCATGTGTGGGTCTGTATTTTTGAGTGCGTTTGTGCATGCGCGAGAGTGTAAGTATACACAAGATGAGGTATGTGAGTGTATGCATCCCTACACTGTGGGAGCAACAGGATATTGGAACGTATATATATTATATATATATATATATATATATATATATATATATATATATATATATATATCTTTGTACATATGTGTGTGGAGATATGGGCATATGTGTGTGCGCTTGTACAAGTAAGTGTTCATCTGTGTGTGTGTATGTATGTGTGTGTGTGCCGTGGAAGCTGTGATACGTAGACTAGAAATGAGTGTGTGGAGGAGGGGGGTAGAGGAGGTGCAGGGTAATGTGTGTGGTGTGTGTGTGTGTGTTGGAGCTCATGTACGTTTATATGTATTTGACCGTGCTTTCATATCTGTGAAACTGCATGTTCGGTGCATATCTGTTATGCATGTGTGGGTGTATATGTGAATGTGTGTCTTCATGTTTTACACCTATTTGCTTTTTTTTCTTTTTTTCTTTTTTTTTAGTTATTATTTATTATTTATTTATTTATTTATTTGTGTAAGCTTCTCTATCATTTATTCACCTTTTTTTTCTTTTTTTTTTCCTCAAGGCCTGACTAAGCGCGTTGGGTTACGCTGCTGGTCAGGCATCTGCTTGGCAGATGTGGTGTAGGGTATATGGATTTGTCCGAACGCAGTGACGCCTCCTTGAGCTACTGAAACTGAAACTGAAACTAACAACCTTTAATCTTTTCTCTTCTTTTTTTTTTTCATCAAAACAAAAAAGCATCCATAAAACTTTCAAATGGCGCGAACACGCAAAAACAAGTAGTGAATAAATCAAATCAGATTCCATCCGAACTGTCACTGCCGAATCAATAACTCGCGAACATTTTTTTTCTTTTTCTTTTTTTTTTTTTCATGCATCAAGTTCCGTTCTCTATTCAACTCACACAAGTCGAACACTCACGCCAATCTGACCCCCCCCCCCCCCCCCCACACACACACACACACACACACACGCACGCACACACACCTCCCACTCCCATCCCCGCCACACACACGCCCACACACACTTTGCCAAAGTAAAACCGCACCGTATTTCTGAGTTCAGAAACGCAAGCACACTCAGGGTTTCAAAATGTGTGAACTGGTGCGGAGAGGGAGACAGACAGACAGACAGACAGACAGACACAGACACTGACAATATACAAAGATCTAGCATATGATCCAAATACATTGTGGAAACAATTGAAACAGCTAAAAACAATGGAAATGGTATCAAAACACACAATCCCCGTCAGTTCAAAGATAGATTACACGCTTACATGAACTTATTGGAGACAAAGTTGGTATGGATGGTGAAAACCAAAATACCATTGATAATGGGATGA
>NC_134903.1:12629350-12634350 GCF_041734735.1 Babylonia areolata | reverse complement strand
AGTAATAATGTGTGTGTGTGTTACGTGTTGTGTGTGGTGTGTGTGTGTTTGCACAGTTTTTTATATTGATATGCACTTGTATGTATCAAATTTCACTTTATCTGTGCTGATTTCGTTTATTCGTTCTTTGATGTCTACCCACCACCCTTTCTCCCCCTATATTCTTTGACCGTCATTGTAATAAAGACATATTGTTCTATTAGTTAATATACATTATTATTATATTCAATATATATTCAGTCTAATTGGAAGTGTAGCGTAATTTTGCAGAATAGGGTTCGCTTCTAAAAACAAAAAAACGCAACATAGTATGTTTATTCAAAAGCTGATCTATTCCAGACATATACACTTTGAGACTTTTTTTCACGCATAATGCTGAATCAACATATTTTTTTTCTGCGTCAAGATTGTGCAGAAAACGCCTGATTCAATGGTACCTTGTTTATGGAGGAAAAGTTACTTCTCTCTACTGTTTAATAATTTTCCCCTCTTAGGCTCATTGTTTTTTCATCTGATATAATACTACTTTAAAAAAAAAATATACAAACTCTTAACTTAGCAAATCAGTAAACAACCCTGACGAATATTCTATCTACCTTTGTACATTCGAAAGATATCTCACAAGATCTAAAATAACATACGATCATGAAATCTTATTCAAGATACCAGCTGAAAAAAAAGCATGTACAAAAGAACAAAAGCTTTAAAACGTGTTCTGTCTTCCTACGTGAGCAGAAAATTGTGACAACAAAGTTTTTAGAAGATGAAGAGGAGTAAAAACTGCTCATCTAATCACGGGGGACGTTTAAAATTCCAATCAATGTTGTTGGGTTTTTTTTCTGACTGTGAACTAGACGCGCGCGCGCACCTACCCCCCAACCCACCCCACCCCACCCCATCACATCACAACACACACACACAAACACACACACATACACACACACGTAAGTCCAAATCTTCTTCGTAGGGCACGTGCACTACGAGGATTTTCACGAGCTGAGCCAGAAACGTGTCAGCAGCGACAGGAGAAGGACGGGAGGGATTCTGCTCGATCCCTAGGGATCTGCTTCATTTCCTCGCTGTCCCCGCAGAACTCATGTCTCGGGAGATTGACAGACTCCCCTGTGTGGAATGAGTGTGTAAATGTCGGTGTGTGTGTGTGTCTGTGTGGAAGAGGGAGGGTTGGTGTGTGGTGTGTGTGTGTGTGTGTGTGTGTGTGTGTGTGTATAAATGTGTGTGGGCACAACGTTCGCGTTATATTTGACATCGACATAACCTCACACAGTTGGGCCAACAGCAAAAGTAAGAGCTCTACAATCAATGGTTTTTCCAATAAAAATTCGTTTACATCGAAGTCTTTCGGGAGGGACTGTGACTCACAAGCCAGGATGCAAGACTGCAATGGCCGAACACCACCGGAAGGGGGGTGGGGGAGGGGGCTTAGTAGGTGGTGGTGTCCCAAGTACGTAAAATAAGAACAGGCACTACCGAACACCACCGAAGTGACTAAGCAGCAGTGCAGGTCTCCTCTGGTGTGTGGCCTCCTGGCGACCTAACATCGAAGGTTCCCTGCGGACTGCCGACGCTGGAACTGTGCCGGACGAACCCGGGTGTGGCCGTGTATGGGGGATTCTAAATGAGCGGCGTGGGAGTAATCCCGCTGAAACGGTGCAGATGATGGGGCAGCAAAAAAAATAAATAAATAAATAAATAATTAAAAATTTTAAAAAAAAGACTGCAATGGCCTTTAATATCAAGCTGCAGCCTTTGTGGGTAGTTGGCGTTTGGGGGACCGCCCAGACGTCGACTGTCCTTTCATGGTCCTCTCGGCTGAGAAATAGCTATGATAGTCTCGGAACAGCAGCTGCCTCCTTTGTTCTGATAGTCAAAGTCGGACACTACTATCATAAATATAAACTGGACACGACTGACTGTCATACATGTGTGTGTGTGTGTGTGTGTGTGTGTGTGTGTGTGTGTGTGTGTGTGTGTGTGTGTGTGTGTGTGTGTGTGTGTGTGTGTGTGTGTGTGTGTGTGTGTGTGTGTGTGTGTGTGTGTCTCTGTGTGTGTTTTAATCCACCAATTAATTATGCGAGGTTCCGACATTTCACTCTAGTGGGTTCCTGAACATTCCAGTCTTCCTGGCAACGAAATGGCCGATCTTTGTGCCAAGGAAGGTGCATCGAACAATTCAATTACAATATTCCTATTTTCTGTTTCTGAAGCCTGTTCTATTCTCTCAACATATATGTGGAGTTTCAGACAGAAACAGTTCTTAGAAAACTCAAATAAGAAGCTCTGGTGGGATCTCTCTCTTCCAGCAAAGAAAAGCACTACCCCCACCCCCACCCTCCATCCCCATGCCCCCCATCCCCACCCCCCAAAATCAATCTCCACAAGAAACTTGACACACAGGCTAAGATCTAATGCATGGTTATGCAGATTTTTGAAACCGTCACCACTATGTACTTGTGGTGAGACCCTTGACATCCCACATTTTTTGCTCAAATGTTCAGACACACATTTACATTTCAAACCCCTTCATGATATGGTTACATCCTTTAATCTTCCATTTACCATGTCCAGCGTTTTTCACCCTAGCAAAGAAAATGGTTGGTCTCTGACAAAAACTGCAGTTGACTTAATCAAAAGCTATCCAGCTGGTCGGGTTTTCTAATTTGTTTTTTTTTTGTTTTTTTCCCCCCTTTTCTATTGCATTATATGCTTCAGTTTACCCTCTGTTTTATTTAATCCAAATTAGTGTTTCATTTTGGGTGATAGCGTCAGATTTACTTGTAGAGCAAAGTTCTCATTATACTAATTAGTGGAACTGTTCGACTCTAACATGTTATATGTCGTCTTGATTACATTATGAAACCTTAATTTAAGGATTGCATACTCTATGTGTGCAGTGAAGTACACCACGTTTCTGACTTCTTAATCCTCTCTCTCTCTCTCTCTCTCTCTCTCTCTCTCTCTCTCTCTCATAATAAGGCGCTTTTTATGTTTAAGATAATGTCTGGTTTTGCTCCTCCATGTCTAAAACAAAACGATTCGTTACAAGTACAATCCGCGACACCAACAAGATAATGGTACCGTTACCTTGACTTGATTTGTTTAAATCTAGTCTCACTTACTCTGGTGGATGTCTCTGGAACAACATCTTATCTAGTTTCCATGTTCATATAAGTCTCAATGTTTTCAAAAAAAAAGGTATCATGACTATCTGATGGAAAGCTTTGCTGATTCTATGTAGAAATTAAGTATCTGATAAAAATGTTGCTATTTCTGATTATGAATTTAAAAAATTCATATAATGGTACTATTCTCAAGGATGTCTTTCTCCCTTCCTCCTTCCCTCTGTGTCTCTGTTGGTCTGTCTGTCTGTCTGTCTTTATTTATTTATTTTCTTTTCATTTCTTGGCGCATATACGTTATTCTAAAGAGTGTGTTTGCGTCCATGTGTACAATTTCCATGTAGTCCTTTCCATAATTTGTAATGGATGTGATGCTTTGATTTTTTCTCTTTTTTTTAAATTTTTTCTTCCTTTCTCGTTTGATGCTATATAATGTTATTTGCAATTCAATTGTTTATATTTTCCCAGTTTTTATCTTTTGGGGGGCTGGATGAAAAAAAAAGCAGTGTGAGTGTGTGTGTGTGTGTGTGTGTGTGTGTGTGTGTGTGAGAGAGAGAGAGAGAGAGAGAGAGAGAGAGAGAGAGAGAGCTTGTGCACGTGGGTGTGAACACTTGCACGTCTTTGGAGCGGGAGAATGAGATCAAAATATGACAAAAATGCGTACTTGGGCTAGGGGGATGAGGTGGGGGAATTTGAATGGGCGTCTGTGTGCATGCATGGATGTGTGTAGGGGGTGGGTGAGGGATACACGTCTATGAGTATGTGTGTGTGCTAAAACATTTTTTGAGATATTGATATTATTGAATTTTGGTAAAGTGATTTGTTAAATATGTTGTTCTTTTAAAATTCATATCATTAGTTGTTTGGTGTTTTTTTTTTTTAATCAAATTTGATTTTCTTTCTGTTGCTCTGTTAATATTTATTCAAATGGTTGCTAAAATGTCAGTACAACCAAAAGTTAATCTGACAATAAATGGTTTCAGTCAGTCAGACGGGCGCAATAGCCGAGTGGTTAAAGCGTTGGACTATCAATCTGAAGGTCCCGGGTTCGAATCACGGTGACGGCGCCTGGTGGGTAAAGGGTGGAGATTTTTCCGATCTCCCATGTCAACATATGTGCAGACCTGCTAGTGCCTGAACCCCCTTCGTGTGTAAACGCATGCAGAAGATCAAATACGCACGTTAAAGATCCTGTAATCCATGTCAGCGTTCGGTGGGTTATGGAAACAAGAACATACCCAGCATGCACACCCCCGAAAGCGGAGTATGGCTGCCTACATGGCGGGGTAAAAACGGTCATACACGTAAAAACCCACTCGGGTACATGTGAGTGAACGTGGGAGTTGCAGCCCACGAACGCAGAAGAAGAAGAAGAAGCAGTCAGTCAGTGTCCTATGTGTGTGACGCAGTGGCACAGAACACGAATCATGAGCGGCTAAAGGAAGCTACTAATTGACTCTACCCAGAGGTTGTCTGTTGTGTAAATGCCTTCGTGTTTGTAAAGTACTTTCAGGATGGTCTCTGAGCAAGGATAGGCGCTATATTAGCATCCATTTCAATCAATCAATTTATTTTTCATTTACCGGGAAATGCGACCGTGCTCTGTGGCTCTCTAATGAAGATCAAGCGACTCCATATCACTTAATTAACTGTCTGTCCCTGTACGGGTGTTCGCCCACTCACGCAAGATACCTCCCTCTCCACCACACACACACACAAGCACGCTTGCGCGCGCACACACACACACACACACACGTACACACACACGCGCGCGCTTGCCTAAAATCACGCTATGTGGACAGATATACTGAATGGCACACGTACGCACTCCCTCCCCACCCCTTCCACTTCCCACTGCACACA
>NC_134903.1:12584350-12624350 GCF_041734735.1 Babylonia areolata | reverse complement strand
ACGACTGTGTCGGTAACTGCCCACTGCCGGGGGAGACGGTGGTAATGACGAAATAATTTGTTGTTCACAGCAATCTAGTAGCGGGGGGAGGTTGGGGGAGGGGGGCGGAGGGGAGGGGGGGGGGGGCGGAAATGGCTTCTGTGTCGGTTTATCTGGAACTCGCACGGACTGGTACGGCTGGCTGGAAAAGTGCGATGCCTGAGGAAGTAACGCTGGTAAAACTCGTGTCTTCCTCCATAGTCAGATTAACTGGTGTAACAGCCCAAATGTCCCAGATCGTCGCCCCCCGCCCACCCCCCTTTCCCTTCCGTAGATCCCACGGGGGACGATCTAGGACACTGACCATTAACTGTCCCCGGATGATGTACGGAAGAGGGGAACGATTTTGGAAGTTGCACCGTGAGGACAACAGTTCTCTCGGGTTCATGAAGGGATCAGTGCTCGAGTGCGTGTTAATTACCGTGAAACTGTCCCCTGGGGGACGAACGGAAGGGGGTGGGGGAGGACGATTTGGAAACGTCAGGACTGCTAGCGTTTCGCACATTTCTCGATTCATGAAGAGTTCAATGTTCGTGTGCGTGCTAATTGTTCAGTTAGCACTTCTTTCTCTTTTTTCTGTGGTTCATGGGCTATCGTTCACTCGCATAGTCTACATGCACCAGTGGACTTTTTTCCGTGTCTGTCCGTTTTTACCCCGGCAAGTAGGCAGCTATACTTCGTTTTCGGAGGTGCGCATGCTGGGTATGTCCTTGTTTCCATAACCCACCGTGCGCAGACATGGATTACAGCATGTTCAACGTTCTTATTTTTTGTTGCTTACAGTCCAGCCGACCGCACACGGCCATAATTATCAAGACTGTCAAACCATACAAATGCTCTACGGTGTCAACATAAACCTTCCACATTTACAAATCTTCAACGTACGTATTAATTGATTTTCTGCGTGTGTATACACACGAAGGGGGGTTCAGGCACTGGCACCGTCTGCACGAATGTTGACCTGGGAGAAATCTCCACTTTTAATCCACAAGGTGCGCCATAACCGGAAGCCTAGGTAAGGAAACATGGGCGAGAATCCAATCGCTCTGACCGTTCGTCGATCGCACCTGTCGTGCAGTTGAAGCACTGTCACAGGGAAACTGGGGTGTCATTAGAGTAGTTATGAATTACGGATCAAAATACATATAGGGGTTTGCAAAAACCGAGGGAACAGAATTTGCTGGGAACGTAATAACATGGGAACTGTTTGTGATGATTTTCATTTCAGTTCAAGCTGGTCGAGAAAAAGTGATTTGTATCGATTTCGAATGAAAACAAGGAAATACTGACCACATGAATGTCTAGTTTCTGTTATGTATTTCTTATTGGAAAGAAGGCGAAATCGTTATGGTAAACTGATAAAAGTTATAATGAACGTGTGGCTGGCTTGACCATCTGAGGAACGTTGGCTGTGTTTTAATGCCATGAAGAATGGTTTTCTTATATATGTACATGTAGATATCTAAAGTGTGTGTGTGTGTGCGCGCGCGCGTGCGTGCTTGCGTGCGTGTGAGTGTGTGCTATGTTTTCTTCCATTTTGCTTGGTTGATTCAGCTGCAGCACACTGACATGACGGTACATTTTCCTGCCTCTCTCTCTCTCTCTCTCTCGTACTCTCTCTGTCCCTCACACACACACACACACACACACACACACACACACACCCGCGTGCGCACGCACGCACGCACGCACACACACAAACACACACACACACACAGTTCACATCCCTTCATATTGTCTTCATTTGAAATAAAACATTCACGTTTTGTGAAGCAAAACCTACGAGTACGTAGCCTACCCTGACGTCATAGAAGTGCGCACACCCTTACGAAAATCTATCCAGAAATGACGTTAAAAAATAAAATAAATAAATAAAAAACTGATTCGAGTCTTTTCTTATGCAGGGAAATAAAATCTTTGACCTCTCTCTCTCTTGGAAAATTGTTCCGGCAACGTTGGAAGCTCCTAATGACTCCATGGTGAGTTTTCCAGGTGGAAAAAAGACATGTCATTGATCTCTCTCTCTCTCTCTGTCTGTCTGTCTGTCTTTCAGTCTGTTTACCTCTCCTTTTCTCCCTGTGTCTTACAGTCTGTCTGTCTCTCTTTCTCTGTCTCTATCCCTTTCTCTCTCTCTCTCTCTAACTTGCTATCTCTCCTTCTTGTTCTTATAATTCCCACTCTAAAAATGTTATTCGGTTTACAAAAACCGTCCGAATTTAAAACGAGGTCATGGCACACACACACACACACACACACACA
This sequence comes from Babylonia areolata, assembly GCF_041734735.1. Lineage (NCBI taxonomy): Eukaryota > Metazoa > Mollusca > Gastropoda > Neogastropoda > Buccinidae > Babylonia > Babylonia areolata. The sequence continues at coordinate 12,622,052 of NC_134903.1, read as the reverse complement.
CACACACACAATGACACACGTGGGAAATGGGTCAGGCAGTGGACATGGGCTTCATTATAACAGAATGGGTGAAAAAGCATTGCGTGAGGAGAGTGAGGGGGGGGCGGGGGGGGGGGGGGGGGCAGGTACTGGGAGATCCATTCATTCGTTCATTCATTCAAGATGGAAGGTGGCAGAATGGATAATACGTTCATCTGCCACATACAGTGTCCGTGAGGGTCTGGGTTCGAATCCCGCTCTCGCCCTTTCTCTCACGTTTGACTGGAAAATCAAACTGAGCGTCCAGTCATTCGGATGAGACGATAAACCGAGGTACTGTGTACAGCGCACTGAAAAAGAACCCGCGGCAACAAGAGTGTTGGCCTCTGGCAAAATTCTTCAGAATGAATCCACTCTGATCGGTAAACAATATACATGCATGCACTCAAGACCCGAGTACCGCGCTGGTTTATGCTGCTGTTAGGTATCTGTCTTGCACATGTGGTGCAAGCGTATATGGATTTGTTCGTACACAGTGACGCCTCCTTGAGAAACTGAAAAAATAGCCTATGGTGCTTTGGTGGCTAAGTGGTGACGCGGCCGTCTAGGAAGCGCGGGAAACTGGTTCGAATCCAACACTCGCGAGAAGCCCTATTTTCACAGATAAATCTGTTTTGACAAAAAGTAATGCAATACAATAAAATCATAACTGAGCCAACCACGAAGGCTACTGCAGGGCTGTTTACAACACTTTTACAACCATGATCGTGTGACCTACATAAATCGATCAAAAGAAAAGAAGATCAAACCAAAAAAATCTGTCAAAAAATGAGTCACGGACAGACAGACAGACAGACAGACAGGCAGGCAGGCAGGCAGGCAGAGAGAGAGAGAGGAGGTAAAGATATGGATGGTGTTTTGTTCGTTTATAGGTCATTGCTGCCCATGAAAGGGTGTAAATTAAAAACGAATGTTTGAGAAAACAAATCATCACAGACACAACATACTTTGTCCAATGATATACATAGGAAGAGGTTAGAAGATGGGTGGGCGGATGGGTGGATGGATGGGTGGGTGGGTGGGTGGATGGATGGATGGATGGATGGATGGGTGGGTGGATGGGTGGGTGGGTGGATGGATGGATGGGTGGATGGATGGATGGATGGATGGATGGATGGGTGGATGGATGGATGGGTGGATGGATGGATGGGTGGGTGGGTGGGTGGGTGGATGGATGGATGGATGGATGGATGGACGGCTTATTCATTTATAGACAATTGCCCTCGTGATAGAGAGTCATAAAATAAATGTGTTAGAGAAAAAAATCATCATAGACAAAGCATACTTTGTCCATTGATATACACATGTAAGCTATATGCAATACATATAAATAATTTTATACAAAAACTCTGTTAAGCTATACATATTACATCTTATATTGAAGATGAGAAGTTTCCGTAAATTTGCGGAAATCAGTAAATTTGAGGAACCCCTAGAGTTGATCCTGAGATCCGCGTAATTATGTTGAGAAAATTATGGGGCATATGTGGTATGTGATAAGTTCGTTTTCAGTTGATCGGATCGCGCGTCAATCCGTAATCCCGAACGGTTTGGATTCTTACTTGAGTCAAAACGCCGCGCACTGTATGCTGAGAGCACCCGCTTCAAAACACTACCCCAAAGCAATACTTTCTGCTGCATGTGGATCTTGCGCCTGAATGAGAACACTCCAAAACATGAAAAGCTCTCTTTGTGCTGAAATTACGTCAGCCTATGACGCAGCAGTAGACTTCATGGCTGCAGATATTGAGTGTACGTTGTTTAGATCTGGGATCTATTGCCGGTGCACCAAAGATTCATTCGCATCACTTGCATGCAGTATTATAATCATTTTGCTCAAAACGCGCGTGCAGTCTGTTTCCTATGAGGATGTCCGTCCGCGTGTTTCGCTATTGCCGTTCTCGTTTGCACGTGGCTGTATTTCTGTATTGCGCGAAATGACTCGTCCGGCTTTCCACCATTTCTGTAACAGTGTGTGTGTGTGTGTGTGTGTGTGTGTGTGTGTGTGTGTGTGCGTGCGTGTGTGCGTGTGTGTGTGTGTGTGTGTGTGTGTCTGTGTGTGTGTGTCTGTGTGTGTGTGTGTTATGAGTGTTTGTGTGTGCGCGCATGTGCTCTGTGTGTGTGTGTGTGTGTGTGTGTGTGTGTGTGTGTACAAGTGTGTATGTGTGTGTGTGTACAAGTGCGTGTGTGTGTGTGTGTGTGCGCGCGCGCGCGCGTGTGCGTGGGTTTGCACAGTCATGAGTTGAAAGAATGGGATTCACACACACACACACACACACACACACACACACACACACACACACACACACACACACACACACACGTTTTGTCAATCACTCGAAAGACGTTAGATGTAGGGAAAAAACAGAGAGAGGCTGGAAGAACAGAGAGGGAGAAGAAAGCGAGAAAGAGCGATGGGGAAAGACAGAGAAACAGACGGAAAGACAGACACGGAAAGGATACAGTACTTCTCGGCACTGTGAAAGACAGAAAGAGAGAAAGACAATATCACTGCTGCATTGCCTCCAAGCGGAATGAAAGAAAGACAAGCTGACAGACAGACAGACAAATGATTGAATTCTAAAGAGGAGTTCTAAAGCTGTGTGTGGTCTTTCTCCTTGTGTTAATGTCAGTATGTGCCTTGTGTCTGTGTACACATGAGTGCGAGAGAGAGAGAGAGAGAGAGAGAGAGAGAGAGAGAGACGTAAAGACGAGGATGAAGAGGAGTTAACAGTCAGAGAAAAGGATATCAGCCAGACTCACGAACCCAATGTCAACATAAAGACGTGTTCATATGTACAGCGTGCGTCATGTTTCAAATGACATCACGAAAAAAGATGACATCAATGTTCTTTCTTCTGAAGTAAACGCAAGGCAAATCCGACCCTCTCTTTTTGGCTCCATGATACTGAGTCTATGAGAAACTAAATCAGAAAAAAAGTACAGAAATAAGATCATTCGCAAACAGAACTAATGATGTCACGCACTGCGCCGCAACACGTTCACATTTGCGTGTGGTATATGACTGATTAACTGTCTGTTTGCGTCATTTCTTCACAACAGAATGCTTCTGTCCGCAGACGCTGCATGATTGTCGGTGCGCGCATATACACAAAAGCGCGCGCGCACAAACACACACACACACACATATATATATATATATACATACAAACGAACGCGCGGGCACACACACACACACACACACATCCACACTCAAACAAACACACACACTCAAACACACACACACACACACACACATATATATATATGTGTGTGTGTGTGTGTGTGTGTGTAAACGAACGCGCGTGCACGCATGCGCACACACACATACAAACAAACACACACTCAGACGCACGCGCACACACACACACGCACGCACACACACACACACACACACACACACACACACAGAGTAACACTGCACATAGCACACACACGCGCGTGTGCACAAAGATAATTTCCGTTCTTTTTCTTAAAAAAAAAAAAATGCCACCATAACAACATCAACAACAACATAATAATAATAATGAAGAAACAAATAAAAAAATAAATAAGGGCAATCACCACACACGTAATGTCATATTTGGACGACAAACACAGGCGGAATGGGAATGGCCACATCCCCTGATGACACTGAACGCACTTTACTGCAAGACACAGGAAATCATCCCCCCTTTCTTAGCTGCCCTGACATCACCTCAGCTAACTGCCTTTTCGGGATGATTTTGTTGTCGTTGCTGTTGATATAAATGTACATTTTATTACCAACGCGCGCGTGCGCGCACACACACGAATATATATAATGATATATATATATATATATAGATATGTGTGTGTGTGTGTGTGTGTGTGTGTGTGTGTGTGTGTGTGTGTGTAGCACATATATACATACATACATACATAGATGAGTGGATGGACAGACAGACAGAGACAGAAAGATAGATGGATAGATAGATAGATTGTTACTGTATATTTTGTTTGTTTGTTTGTTCCCTTGCATCGAAGGTAACTATTGAAATGTCAAACATCGTCAACGCCTTCATTGTACACATAACGCACTGGAAATAATGAAGTTTTTGAATGTCAGCCCCACGTGCGCGACCGTGCTCATTCGCAAACGCTTGCACACACACACACACACACACACACACACACACACACACACACATAGGACGGATATGACAAAGGAGGAGGCACAGGGAGACAGAGACAGTGTTTGAAAGAGAAAGACAAAGAGAATATATATATATATATATATATATATATATATATATATATATATATATATATATATACAAATCTTCACGAGGAGGAGGAAGGAGAGAGAAGCAGGCGGTTTTCTGTTGGCCCGGAGAGACAGGCATGGACTTTTTTCTTTCTTTTTTTTCCCCCTTCTTTTTTTTCTTTTTTTTTTAAACAAAGGTCGTGGCTACCCATGATGGGGATGCAGTGAACACACATTGCAACACGAGTTGTCACATTTATTTCAGGATGGATAGAGAGTGAGTGATAGAGACGGAGAGACAGACAGACAGAGGACTAGGGGCTGGGGCAACATTCATGATAAGAACGTTAGGAGCGACTTTCAAATGAGACGAACATGAGAAGAACTCCACCACTCGGCTAACGTTTCCCTAACGTTTGCTTTCCTCAACTGGACACCTCACGGAATCTCTCAGTGCACGAACCACCATCAACGGGCAACCAGCGCTTTTATTAGTGCGGGAAGGGTTGCGTGTATCGCCTTAGGCAGCCACTTGTCGCCTTCGGGGGGCACGTCATCTCCTGCTGAGGACAAGACAAGGCGAGGGGAGATAACAATGTTTGATGACAGCCCGTGCACAGCACGCGCAAGAACGTGTCGATTCAGGCCTCAGGCTACAAAAAGCCGAGTGGTGCATTGAAACAACTTGGAGCCGAAGTTACACAGCTTCTACCAACATCGATATCAATGCTGCTGTGCGAATGTTGTTAGTGTAAACGTAACAGTAACAGCAGCAGCATAACCAGCGGTAGCAGAAGCAGCATTTGCAACAGCTGTAGTGGTGGTGGTAGTAACAGCAGGAGCAGCACAAGTAGTGAGATGGAAGTGGTAACAACAAAAACAACAAAATTCCCATAAGCTCTAGTCGCAAAACCACAAGCAGCAGCAATAGCAGCAACAGCAAATTCTAATCCGCAGACTTAATTTTTTTTTTAAACTTGTACCGCTTTTGCAAGCAAGCCTAAGATGAAGCTAGCGCTGGTAAAACCGCTTGTGTCAATCTAGCGTCGTAGAAATTCTACGCATCCGTTGATGTGAAGTCATTAGAAGGACCACAACAATCGTAGGTCCAACTTGTCAACAGACCAAGCGTGTTTTGTTGTTGATGTTGTTGTTGTATGTTGTTTTTGTTTTTTCTATTTGTTTATTGTTGTTGCTGTGTTTGTTTTGGTGTTTATATTTCGTGAAGGCTGTCAGTCGGCTCTATCCAGGTAGGCAGCCTGTTGTGCAAAATTAATGGCTCCGTGTTTGTGAAGTGCCATGGGCGTGGTCTCCGACCTTGGATAAGCGCTGTATAAGTAACCATATCATATCAATTGTCCAAAGGGAATCCAGTACAACTTGAAATTTTAGAAAATCAAAGCTTTTTTTTTTTTGTTCACAACGCAAAAAAAAAAAAAAAAAAAAAGGAGTGGAGTGATGACCTCGAGGTAACGAGTCCATCTTTGAAAGCAAGAGAATCTGAGCGCGCTGGTTCGAATCACGGCTCAGCCGCCAATATTAAAAGAACCCACGGCAACAAAAGGGTTGTTCCTGGCAAAATTCTATAGAAAAATCCACTTCGATAGGAAAAACAAATAAAACTGCACGCACGAAAAAATACAACAACAAAAAAAGGGGGGGGTGGCGCTGTAGTATAGCGACGCGCTCTCCCTGGGGGGAGCAGCCCGAATTTCACACAGAGAAATCTGTTATGATAAAAAGAGAAATACAAACACAAATACAAATACAAAATGACGCGTTTCTAAATAAAAAGGCTTAAAGGAGCATTATTAAGACAAAACCAAGGAAACGTGTCGCTTTCCGCCCCTGTGACGATTATTTAATGCAGCAGTAGGATCAGTTGTCTGAACTTGAGCCACTTTGTCTCATTTACAAAGACTGTAATCCACTCTGCACAGACTTGCTCAACTTGAGATAATCCAGAAAAGGAGAACAAAGTATTATCGTCATCAAACTTAACAAAAACCACCTTTCAACTTGGAACAATTTTCCAAGTCATATCACCATTCCATTTTTCAAGGTTTGAGAAGAGAAAGACCATTATTTTCAACTCGAGACAGCGCTTTATTCTTTCTAATCTGTCCCTGTCAAATGATGTTTAAAAAAAGAGGAGGAGATATATATATATATATATATATATATAATGTATGTATATTGTTAACCTTTCGGTGTCAAATGACGTCAAAATATCGCCAAGCTTTCGCTGTCAGATGACGTAAAAAAAATATCGACGCTGGTGTTTCTTGAGAAGTCTAGCTATTTGACATTCCACTGTAACACCAGTGACAGTCCTGTCTGCTGCCGGAAGACACATTGTCATAATCGGTATGATGAGGTTGAGCGGTGGCCCAGTGGTAACGCGGCCAGCTAGGAAGCGAGTGTCCAAGGGATCGAGGCCCACATACAGCCCGGGATTTTTTACCCCTTCCTTCCCCCACCACTCCACTAGACCTGGAGTAGTGGTCTGAGTGCAAGTCTTTCGGATGACCCGATAAACCCAGGTTCTGTGTGCAGTGCGCGTAAAAGAACCTACGACATCAAAAGGGTTGTTCCTGACAAAAATACTGCATAAAATTTACTTTGACGATAAAAACAAATACACTCATTGACAAGAAAAGAGCACCCCCACACAACAACACAACACACCACACTACAACACACCACACCACACCACACTACAACAACACACCACACCACAACAACACAACACACCACAACACAACACACCACACCACACTACTCGACAACAACACACCACACAACACACCACACCAACCACACCACACCACACCACAACACACCACAACAACACAACACATCACACCAGAACACAACACACCGCCACACCACACCACACCACACCACACCACAACAACACAACACAACACAACACACCACGCATTGCCGGCGTGGGAGGGGGGATAAGGAGGTGGGGGTGGGGGGCAGGAGAGGTGAGGGGGCGGGGGGCGGGGCGGGGTAAGAGGACGGGAATGAATGAATGGTTGTGGCTGGTGTCAGCACTGTTGAGACGTCTTGAACAATTCATTGATCGCCAGTGTGTTTGTTCCTCTTTTTTTTTCTTTTTTTTCCCCCTTCCTCTTTATTATTGTCAGTTTTAATTTTTTAATTTTTGTTTGTTTGCTTGTTTGTTTGGTTGGTTGTTTTTTGTTTTGTTTTTGTTTGTTTTTGTTTTGTTTTGTTTTTGTTGTTTTTGTTTGTTTGTTTTGTTTGTTATTTGTATTTGTATTTGTATTTCTTTTTATCACATCAGATTTCTCTGATGTAGCGTCGCTACACTACAGCGCCACCCATTGTTTTGTATTTTTTCCTGCGTGTAGTTTTATTTGTTTTTCCTATCGAAGTGGATTTTTCTACAGAATTTTGGTAGGAACAACCCTTTTGTTGCCGTGGGTTCTTTTACGTGCGCTAAATGCATGCTGCACATGGGACCTCGGTTTATCGTCTCATCCGAATGACTAGCGTCCAGACCACCGCTCAAGGTCTAGTGGAGGGGGAGAAAATATCGGCGGCTGAACCGCGATTCGAACCAGCGCACTAAGATTCTCTCGCTTCCAAGGCGGACGCGTTACCTCTAGGCCATCACTCGTGTCGTGGGGGAGCGTGAGAGGAAGGGGGATGTTCATGTCGATTGACTGATAGAAACAGAGCAGGGAGAAAGAAAGAGGGAGGAGAGATTGAGAGACTGGGACAAACGGACAGATACAGAGAGATAAAGAAGAGAAAGGGATAGAGGGGCGGGTGTGTGTGTGGGGGGGGGGGGGAAGAAGGTGAGAGAGAGATGATGATGAAGATGATGAGGAGGAGGACGGCGAGGAGAATATGGATACTTATATAGCGTGTATCCTGTATCCTGGGGCGGAGACCAAACTCTAAGCGCTTTACAAACATGTAGTCATTTGTACAACAGGCTGCCTACCTGGGTAGAGCCGACTGACAGCTGCCACTGGGCGCTCATCATTCATTTAATGTGTCAATCAGGTTTCAGTGACGCACACATACAAACTCATACGGACACAGAGAGAGACAGACAGACACACACACACACAGGACAGACACACAGAGACACAAAGACACACAGAGAACACTGAAACATCGAAATGTTTAATGAATTTAGCTGTACAGCTCTGGTAACACGGGGTGGTGCCCGGGGGATTGTGGGGTGCGAATCAAATCAGATAATGGAGAAAACACTTTCAATGAAAAATACAACAGAAGAAAAGATTAAGATGCAAATGGCCTAAACCCTAATCATCCATTTTTATCAAGTTAACAATAAAGCCTTTTTTTCTTTCTTTTTTTTACGCAATGCAGCGATTAACATTATAACTCTTCCCTCGAAGGTTTTATGCTTCAGCAATATAATCCCAAGAGATCTTATTACATCGTCATTTTGATTCATTCTGGAAATCGAAATGCAAGGGTATCATATCATCTGCAAATAACATAAGAAATGTTTAAACTGTCCCGGGATTCATTTGAATACCATCTTTTCGTTTCTTTGTCATCTTCACTGCCAGTTCATTCGTTTGAAAAAAAATAAAACGAAAGCGACATTAGTGGATTTAATAAGCATCCCTGAGAGAGATAACGATCTTTATTCAGATGAAGGCCACAGAGACGGAGGTCGGAGGGGGGGGGGAGAGAGAGAGGGGGGCGAGAGAGGGAGGGAGGGAGAGAGAGAGAAGAGAGAGAGAGAGTGAGTTTGCTGGTCACTGACAGCTTATAACTATAAACATACTGGTTTCCTTCCTCTCGAGTCTTGGACTTTTATGTTGGACTTAACATGCAAGGAAAAATACTTCATGGTAATGCTTCCCCTTCACCGATGGTTATAGGAAACGTTAAAAGCAAGAGGAAGTTCCTGATTTCAGGATGAGTCTTTCAAGTTTGATGCCAAACACACACGCATAGATAGATAGATAGACAGATAGACAGACAGATAGCTGTATGATCTGTATGGAGAGAGAGAGAGAGAGAGAGAGAGAGAGAGAGAGAGAGAGAGAGAGAGAGAGTGAGAGAGAGAACAAGAACAAAACGTTAATCTCCAAGCCTCCGGCCCCTAGAAAGAGGTCAGAGAGAGAGAGAGAGAGAGAGAGAGAGAGATTCTTATTCTTTATGTGAAAAATACATGTTTTACACTGAATTATTCTTAATGATTGTGATATCTCTTTTATAAGTGTGGTGTTTTTTATTCATTCTGTAAAGACTGGGACAGACGTGACCGAAGATATTTTCTGGCTTGAAACCTGGTACTGTAAAGACAAACTGTTACTGCTGGCTTGAAACCTGGTACTGTAAAGACAAACTGTTATTGCTGCTTATGCACCTCCCTTGCATCCTGTAAGGATCTCCAGCATAAAGACGCAAAAAAGTCGATCGATCATTATTCAGCTGCAAATTTAAAAGGACAAAAGTTTGTTCTCCGCATATCATTATTCCCTTCCTTACGGTATAATACCACGTTTTACCGGGAGGTCTTTAAGATGTAATTGGACAGTGATACACACCTACCTACCCCCTACCTTCTCCCGGTTCCCCACCCACCTAGCCACCACCTCCACAAGCAACGAAACACTGTTCAATATTAATTGGTGTCTGTCTCCCAGTCAGGAACAGACGGGGGATCACTGATACTGCCGAAACATCTAAGAGGTCGGATCTACAAGACGAGACTAAGAGACATGACGAGCATAGCAACTGCCCCCCCTCCTCCCTCCGCCCCACTCCCACTCCTCCTCTTCCTCGTTACGGGGGATTCAATGACCTTCGCAGTTACCGGTACTGAGGGATTCGAGATTTATGCCCCCCTGTCGCTACTGGCTCTACCCCCGCCATTCATCTGTATGCTGAGCATCTTTTTGTGAAGCTGTTGTCGTTGATGATGGTGGTGGTGTTGTTGTTAACATGTCAGATGTTTGTTGTCCCTGTGCTTGTTTGAATGTGTTGTTCAACGTGTTCGTGTGTGAGAGAGAGAGACACACACACAGAGAAAGAGACACAGAGAGAGAGAGAGGAGGGGGAGGAGGAAGAGTGATGTTGAAATCTCTACATCTCTACATAAACGCAATGCCCATAAGTTTACTCATATACAACACACAGCTTAATTGATAAGATTACTTCTTCGAAATTTCTTTGAACGAAAAAGTATAGAGCCTACCATCAGGCTGATTATGAATGAACAGTTCCCATGCTAAAAATCCACCTTCAGCTTTCTGCATTGCAATGCTTTTCGACCATTACCTAAATCCGTCTCCCATTGTTGAAACAGTGTTGACATGTCTGTGCCTGGTGTCACGTGCGACCTGCCATTCAGTAATATGATTGATAGCGACAGGCTTATTTCAAAGAACATGGAGCTTTTTTCGCCTCTCAGACGAAAGGAAATTTTCAAAAATTTTACACGAAACAAAGACAACCGACACAGGTTTTAAAAGGGAGCATCGTATATTTAGTCCCTTCACCTCCATTCCATTTGCACTGGAGTGATGGCTTATAATTAACGCATCCGCCTAGGAAGCGAGAGACTCTGAGCGCGCTAGTTCGAATCCCGGCAAAGTCGCCAGTGTTTTCTCCCCCTCCACTAGACCTTGAGTGGTGGTCTGGACGCTAGTCATTCGGATGAGACGATAAACCGAGGTCGCGTGTGCAGCATGCACTTAACGCACGTAAAAGAACCCACGCCAACAAAGGCGTTGTCCCTGGCAACATTCTGTGGAAAAACCCACTTCAATAGGAAAACAAATATAAAAGAAAGTGCAGGCAGGAAAAAAATACAAAATAAATGGGTGGCGCTCTCGGAGAGTCCAAGCTGTCGAGATGAGATGCTTTCGTAGACTACTTGGCATCTCCTACAGAGACCACATCACTAACACGGAAGTGAAGAACAGAATCAAGCAAAGTATTGGACCCTACGAAGACCTTCTGTCCATAGTGAAAAAACGCAAACTTAGGTGGTATGGACACATCTCCCGATCATCTGGTCTTGCCAAAACGTTCCTGCAAGGCACCGTACAAGGAGGCAGAAGGAGAGGACGGCAGAAGAAGAGATGGGAAGACAACATCCGGGGGTGGACAGGCTTGACGCTCGGTGACGCCCTGAGGAAATCAGAAAACCGTGAAGAGTGGAGAGGGGTGGTGGCCAGGTCAGCAGCGGTGCCCCAACGGTCTGAACCCAGACTACGGGAGAGGTGAAGGTGAAGGTGAAGCTCTCGGAGAAGTGACGCGCTCTCCCTGGGGTAGAGCAGTCCGAATACAATATAATACAATACAATACAATGCAATACTGATAGCTGTTTTTTGTTGTTGCTGTTGCTGCTGTTTTGGGGTGGGGTTTTTTGTGTGTGTTTTTTTGTTTGTTGTTTTTTGCTGTTTTGGTTTTTGTGTTTTTGTTGTTGTTTTTGCTGCCCCCATCTTCCACGTCAATTCAATGACATCACCCGAAGCCGCACACCTCCCCCTCAAATATCCCCCGGTGGGGATGCCTAGGGTCTTTCAGTATAAACAGCATCCCCGCATTCTGGAAATTCTCTGCTAGAAATTTCCTCTTTATATCACTCTCTTTGTTTCTGCCTTTTTTCTTTCTCACTGTTGTCTCCTTTTTCTGCCTTCCCAGTCCATTCCCTCTTTTTTTTCAAGCAAGCCTTGACACTTTTTTTCTCTTTTCCGCAGTCTGTGATGTACAATCCGTGCTGTTTTGCTCTGGCGATTAGGTTGTGAGATGGAAACACTGGGATGGGCACTAGCTGCCCATTCTGCATTGTTATTTGCCTATATGGCTTTGAAGTGTCTTTTTTTTTCATTTTTTACGATTTTTCTGGGGATGATAAATCAAGCGGAATGTCTGGCATCCTCAGCATGGCCTGGTCTTATTTGCCATAAGGAGCTAAATGGTTGGGATACTGTGTCATAAAATGTGTTATGTGGGTTTGTCTTAGTGTTTTTTGTTGTTGTTTTTCGTAAATGTGACAGTTTTGTGTTGACGCAGTTGGGCATTTGTATGGTTTGACAATCCTGGTATGGCCCTGTGCGGTCGGCTGGACTGTAAGCAACAAGAACAAAAACCCTTCCCATACACAGCCACAGCCTAATTCCTCTATGGCAGTCCCAGTACTGGCAGTCCACAGGGAACTATCGATATCAGGTCGCCAGGAGGCCACACGCCAGAGGAGACCCTGCACTCCTGCTAAGTAACTACGGTGGTGTTCGGTAGTGCCTGTTCTGATTCAACGTACACAGGACATCACCTACTAAGCCCCCTACTGACTGATGATGATGATGAATGATGTTGATACTTTCCCTTATTACCACTTGCACAGAAGGTTATATTTCTCCATACAGAAATATACATCACAGGGGTAATTGGGGGGGGGTGGGGGTGGGGGGGGGGGGGTTGAGGAAAGGGAAAAGAACAAATACGCATTGACATAAAAATCAAACAACACATTTCACAAGTTTCATTACACTGAAGTACACTTTTTCAAAAGTCAAAATAATAGAAAGAAAATAACATCATCGTGCGCACTGACCACACACAAAAATAATGTACATAAAAGTGTTGAGTCCATTTCATTTTCAGATCAAATTGTGAAACCTGTCAGACAAAGAATAATGAGACAAGAAAAATCTAGTACCTCCGTGTAATCAGAAGCAAACCAACATACACTAATAAAATTTTACTACTGCAAATGATATGGATTCTTATATAGCGCCTATTCCTTGCTTTGTTCTCTTCATTGGCTCCCTCTCGAGAAACGAACTGAATATAAACTGTCTCTGCTGTGCTTTAAATCCCTGAACGGTCTCGCTCTTTCCTATCTTACCGATCTTCTACATCTGAACACTCCATCGCGACAGTTGCGCTCCTCATCTGACACTCACCTTCTCCGTATCCCGCGCTTTAATACCAAGACTGCGGGCCAACGCTCATTCTCTTTCCAGGCCCCGTCCTCGTGGAATAAACTCCCTCTTTCCCTCCGCAGTTCGGTTTCTCTGTCATCCTTCAAATCTTCTCTTTAAACTACTCTTTTCACATCCTGATTGGCATCTCTATTTCATTCCTCTCCAGTTTGTGTGTCCCTTCTGCGTGTGCGTCGGTTGTGTGCGTGATAAGAGAATGGCAAAATCGTGGTGGAAGTGGTGACTGTCCCTTGATGCCTGTGCTGTTTCGTCACAGTATACTTGTCCTATATGTATTTTTGTTTTTGTAAGCGGTTAGAGCTTTGGTAAGATTAAGCGCCATAAATGCCCATTATTATTATTATTATCCTCGGTCGGAGACCAAGCTCCAGGCGCTTTGCACAACAGGCTGCCACCGAGCGCTCATCGTTCGTTTCCTGTGTCATTCAATCAGGTAAGGCACGCACACACATACATACTTTACGTGTATGACCGTGTTTGTTTGTTTTTTTTTTTATTTACCCCGCCATTTAGGCAGTCATACTCCGTTTTCGGGGGCGTGGGGTGGGGCGGGGGGTGCATGCTGGGTATGTTCTTTTTTCCATTAACCACCGAACGCTGACATGGATTGCGTATTTGATCTTCTGCGTGCGTATACACACGAAGGGGATACAGGCACAAGCAGGTCTGCACATATGTTGACCTGGGAGATCGGAAAAATTTTCATTCTTATATCCACCAGGCGCCTTTACCGAGATTCGAACCCAGGACCTCAGATTGAAGTCCAACTCTGAAACCACTGGGTTATTTTGCCCGACGACAATAATCGCTCGGTCGCGAAGCCACTACCTGCTGACTCGTCGAGAGCAGGTAGCCATTTTCAGGCTCAAGACAGGCCACAACCGCCTGAAACACCACCTATACACGAAACTCTGTATCGGCGACACAGAGCAGTGCCCCAGCAGTACAGGCAGCCAGACAACAGAACATCTGCTGCAGTCATGCCTGCTCCACCAAGCGCTCCGAGAGAAAACCTGGCCCAACCCAATCCCAGCGGCCCGGAAGCTCTACGGAGGACTGGAGGACCTGCGACGTACTGCCGCCTTCGCCGAGGAGACAGGGGAATCCATCTGATAAATGACGAACGAGACAACAACCACGGGAGCAGCCGAATAGTCCGAAAGCTCGACCTTGGACCGACCAAAAACATGACCATGTTTTTATCCAAAAGCGTGCTGGATGGTTGAGTGAGTGGATATCGTTGCATTCATCCCAGTTCTTTTCACATCATGAAATGGCGTTCTGCTTATAAAAGTCATCTGAATATCTGAAGCTCTCTGTGTGTGTGTGTGTGTGTGTGTGTGTGTGTGTGTGTGTGTGACTTTGGCATTTTATCGATTTTATTATGCTCGAAATAAAATACCACATGCGTGGACGTGGGGTGGAAAAGGAAACTGAGGTCACCATGACAGCAGAGCACGAAAGCCATGTTTTATTGTTGTTGTTGTTGTTGTTTTTGCTGTTGTTTTTCTATATCTGATGCTGAATGGAGCTGAAAAAGTATTCCTGCGAGGAAGCAAAGATGAGGGAAAAGGGAAAGACCTATTTCTCACTCTGGTCCCCTCTCCTCCATTAACGCTGACAGGTGAAATGGGTCCCTGATGGCTGGCTGTTTCCCACGGAAATCCCCACCCCGCCATCCCCACACACACGTGAGAAAAATAGATTCTAAAACCCATGCGTGTTTTGTTTGTGCGTGCATATGCGCGTGAGTGTAGGTGCCTCCTCCGCTAATAATACGTCACCGAGGAGTGGTCAAAACCTATTTCATTCTTCTGATACTCTTCTTTTTCTTCTCCCTCAACTCTGTGAAGTCATTGGGGCGCCGCGCAGAACTGCTCACCAGACTCCCCACCTACCCACCCACCTACCCATCCCCCAGGTCTGTTGCTTGTGTGTCAAAACCTGGGTCTCTGCAAATGCGTGCTTCTGGTATACGCCGCGTCAATAGCATGTAAACGTGATTAACAACGTTTCTGTCCGTGTTAACATCATGAAAATTGAAAACAAGGCGAAGGCTGGGGGGCCACTTTCTGATGTCTGTCCAGTTGGGATTTCGCTTGTCAAAAGTCGTCCGCAATGAAAGCAGCAAAATGGAGACGGGGTGGGGAAGAGAGAGAGAGGAGGGGAGAGAGGGGAGAGAGAGACTGAGAGGGAGAGATGGAAAGAGAGAGACTGAGAGGAAGAGAGGGAAAGAGAGAGGGGGAGAGAGAGAGAGGAGGGAGAGAGAGGGAGGGGGAGAGAGAGGGGGGAGGGAAGGGAAGAGAGAGGGGGGGCAGAGAGAGGGAAGGACAGAGAGAGACAAACAGAGACAGACAGACAACGAGACAGAGAGCGAGAGAGAGGGGGAGCAGAGGGGCGGGTGGGAGGGGGGTTAGGGAGTGGATAATCTATAAGAGCAGCAAAATGAGACTGACAGTGAAAGACAGAGAATGGTTCTCGGGTCCATGAAAACAGCAGCAAAACAGAGCAAACGAGAGAGCGACAGAAAGACAGAGACACAGAGAAAGACAGAGACAGAGAGACAGACAGAGAGAGAGAGAGAGAGAGAGAGAGAGTTTCAGTTTCTTAAGGAGGCGTTACCGCTTTCGGGCAACTCCATATATGCTACACTACATTATTATGCTGGGCAGATGCCCGACCACCAGCATAACCCAACGCGCTACAGAGAGACAAAGACAGAGAGAGAGGCAGACAGAGACAGACAGACAGACAGACAGTGAGACAGACAGCCAGAGAGAGAGGCAGACAGACAGAGGCAGACAGAGAGAGAGGCAGACAGACATACATAGAGACAGACAGAAAGAGAGAGAGGCAGAGGCAGACAGAGAGAGAGGCAGACAAACAGCCAGAGAGAGAGGCAGACAGACAGACAGACAGTGGCAGAGGCAGAGAGACAGACAGAGGCAGAATAACAGACAGACAGACAGACAGAGAGACAGAGGCAGACAGACAGACAGAGGCAGAGAGACAGACGGTAGCAGAAAGACAGACAGACAAACACAGAGAGAGACAGAAGCAGACTGACACAGAGAAAGAGAGAGAAAGAGAAAAGAGACAGACAGACAGACAGACGATGGCAGACAGACAGAGGCAGAAAGACAGACAGAGGCAGGCAGACAGACAGACAGATAGGGGCAGACAGACAGAGAGAAACAGAAGCAGACTGACACAGAGAAAGAGTGAGTGTGAGAGAGAGAGGGAGAAGAGAGAGAGACAGACAGAGAGACAGAGGCAGACAGAGAGAGAGGGGCAGACTGAGAGGCAGAGGCAGACAGAGACAGAGACAGAAGCAGACTGACACAGAGAAAGAGAGAGTGAGAGAGAAGAGAGACAGAGACAGACAGAGAGACAGAGGCAGACAGAGAGAGAGAGAGGCAGACAGACAGACAGAGGCAGAGATAGACAGAGGCAGACAGACAGACAGACAGGGAGACAGGCAGACAGACAGAGACAGACAGACAGAGAGAGAGGCAGACAGACAGACAGACAGTGGCAGAGGCAGACAGACAGACAGAGGCAGAGATAGACAGAGGCAGACAGACAGACAGGGAGACAGGCAGACAGACAGAGACAGACAGTCAGAGAGAGAGGCAAACAGACAGACAGACAGTGGCAGAGGCAGACACACAGACAGACGATGGCAGACAGACAGACAGAGGCAGACAGACAGACGGTAGCAGAAAGACAGACAGAGAGACAGAAGCAGACTGACACAGAGAAAGAGAGACAGAGGCAGACAGACAGACAGGCAGACAGAGGCAGACAGACAGAGGCAGACAGAGAGACAGACAGACAGACAGAGAGGCAGACAGAGAGGCAGACAGACAGAGAGGCAGACAGACAGAGAGGCAGACAGACAGAGGCAGACAGAGAGACAGAGAGGCAGACAGACAGAGGCAGACAGAGAGACAGAGAGGCAGACAGACAGACAGAGGCAGGCAGACAGAGAGACAGAGGCAGGCAGACAGACAGAGAGACAGAGGCATGCAGACAGACAGACAGACAGAGGCAGGCAGACAGACAGAGAGACAGAGGCAGACAGACAGACAAACAGAGAGAGAGAGGCAGACAGACAGAGAGACAGAGGCAGGCAGACAGACAGAGAGACAGTGGTAGACAGACAGAGAGACAGTGGCAGACAGACAGACAGACAGAGGCAGGCAGACAGACAGAGAGACAGAGGCAGACAGAGTGAAATAGGACCTGTGAGCAAGAGAGGGTTGGGGCCAGGGGCTGTGAGAGAGAAACGCATTCACGTCATCCATTAGCGGCTTTTAACGGATTCAGGAGCGGATTACTCCACAAAAGATTCCCTTTCCTCCCCCGTCCCCATCTTCTCCCAAGATGGCGGTTTAACTTAGAGTTAACGAAATATTTGACACTGTCTCCATGGCTTAATGGAACTGATCACAAATGGCATGGTGATTTTTTTTTCTCACCCGAAATGTCGCCAAAGATATTCTGGTCAGTTTCAGTTTCAGTAGCTCAAGGAGGCGTCACTGCGTTCGGACAAATCCATATACGCTACACCACATCTGCCAAGCAGATGCCTGACCAGCAGCGTAACCCAACGCGCTTAGTCAGGCCTTGAGAAAAAAAAGGTGAATAAATAATAGATAAGCTTACATAAATAACTAAATAAATAAATAAATAATAATTATAATATAAAAAGGTAGTAATAATAATAATAATAATAAAATAATAATAATAATATATAAATAAATAAATAAATAAATAAATAAGACAACAATGATGATGAATAAGCAAATAAATGTAAAACATGAAGACACACATTCACACATACACCCACACATGCATAACAGATATGCACCAAACATGCAGTTTCACAGATATTCTGGTCAGTGGTTGGTTAGCTGAATGAACTTTTACTCATTGTCTTCGCTCCAGCTGGTGATGACAGAGTAAATGTAGTAAATTTACATTTGTCATTATGGCCATGTCACAACTCTGAACGACCATTTATAGATCGTGTGGCCTATCTTCGTTTTTCCTTTCCCTCTCTCTTGGCTTTTTTCTCCCTTTTCATACCTTGCAGTTTAGAGGCCGAAGCCGGGTTATATGTCAATTGCGGTGCATCAGTTCCGTCAGGAAATATCTGTCCACTGACGCAACATCCAGACTTGTCGTTTCTCTCATTCTCTCTCGCCTTGACTACTGTAACTCTCTATTGTCTGGTTTGCCTGCTTCATCCATTCAGTCCCTTCAGGGCATACAAAACTCTGCTGCCCGACTAGTCCTCAGAAAGAAAAGATACGAGCACATCACTCCTCTTTTGTAAGATCTCCACTCGCCCCCTGTCTCACGCAGAAAAAAAGTGCAAGGTGGGCACTCTAATGTATTCACAAATCTGCCCCTTCCTATCTCTGTGGCTGCCTTCAACTCTACACTCCATCTCGCTCTCTACGATCGGCTTCGGATCCACTCTGTTTATGCATACCTAGATTGAACACTCGACTGTTGGCCACCGTTCTTTCTCGGTCTCTGGACCTTGTAATTGGAATGAACTTCCTCTTTCGCTTCGTCAGGTCTCCACACACAGCTCTTTCAAGTCTGGCTTTAAAACCCACCCCTTCCCAAAATAGCCTCCCTTCCCTGCCTCTTCCTTGTCTTCAGTTGTTGTTTTGAATGACTGGTGCGAAAGCGCTTTGATTTGTCTCTGCACAAGATTCAGCGCCATATGAATATAATAATGATAATGATAATAATAATATGAGACGATCTTTGCAGCGCAAAGCTTGCTAACAGTTACCTAAGTATATGGAATTTACTGTGGAGTTGGGTACACTCTTAACGATAAGCAAACTTAACGCTGCTAAGTTCGCTCATGCAACCCTTCCCAAGTGCGTATTGCACAGCTGGGCGTGTGTTTACATCATTCTCACTAGTCAGCTACGTCATTTAGTTGACGTGTTTATGGCCGTCATTATTGTGTGACGTTTCATGTCAGATATGACGCGGACGGGCAGCAGAAGTCAACGACTGACCAGCATGGCTGGGGATGTTCTTGGACAGTGGGGCCGTTACCCCGAGTTTTGGCACCAACAAACCAGTCATGTGCTTTCGTCGTAAATCTTCTTCACTTTTTTTCTACCACGGTGGCAGTAAAAGTTCACTGTCGTGGTAACCATCCACCTTGTCGAGATTTCCACACTGGTAGGACAAGAAAATGGAAAAGAGTGGTGCGTTTGAAAGTTTTGACTTTGCGTGTGCGTGTCAGTTTGTGTGTGTGTGTGTTCTGTGTCTATGTGCATACTTACTGGTGCTTCGACTGTGAAAATATACACTTTCGTAATGTGTGTCAATAATATTTTTGCAGCAGTTCATTGTTAATTGATTTTCTTGATTAAATCATAGTCTTTTTACCTTAAATCCCGGTTAAGGCCGTTCACACTTGCAGACTTTTCCGGGCTGAACTCAGCTTTGGTCCCGAACAGAGCGTTTACACTTGCCGGAAGCGGGCTGAAAATGAGCCGCGCTTGGCTCTGCTCCTTTGGTGAGCCGAGCGCCCGCCCCCCACACCCCCAACCAGGCCACAGCATTCCGGAAATCCATGCCCTTAACATGACCTTGTTGAAAAACAAACGTCTGAGTGGTACTCCTTGCGTCCTGCCCTTTCCGCCCTTACTTTTTTTTTTCGCGGGAAGCTCCACATAGTCATTAATTCTGCTGGCTTTTTTTTTTTTTCCCGCATCGCAGAGATAATGGGTGCAGAAAAAAGGACATGTCGATTGTGGGCCGGGAAAGAAACTAAACTCTTGATCAAATTTTGGTTTGACCACATCCAGTAAAGATGCAACAAAAGGAAATAGAAACATTCAAGTACTTGCCCGTGTGTATGTATGCATAGATGCCTACATGCGAGTTGCGTTTGTGTGTGCTTGAGAGAGAGAGAGATTTCTGTATGATTTCATGAAAAATCAATTGCGTTTTAGTTTTTCATGAATTTCTGTCCTTTGTATGGGTTGTCTTTGGATTCAAGAAAAAAGAAATTTCGTTCAGTATTTTTCACTGTTGCTGCCTAATGGGAATTTTACTTTTCCAAATATAAAGTGGGCTGTTTTATTTTATGTCTCCCTTTCCCCTTCCCTGCACCCCACCCCACCCCACCCCACCCCACATCTATCTCTGTCTCTCTCCTGTGTGAGAATGTTAGTGCCGTGCGTGCGTGCGCCCACATGTGTGTGTGTGTGTGTGTGTGTGTGTGTGTGTGTGTGTGTGTGTGTGTGTGTGACCGTGTAATGGTCTGATAAAGCACAATTATTACTAGTACTGGGTTCAATGAACAGGTAGGTCGTTTTCCTGTAATGTTTGCCTTTTCCGGTTCCGCCTTTCTGCACTGGCTAACACTTAACACCATCACTAGTCTTTCAAATCCATTGCGTTTACGGCGTGCAAACCAGGAATGTAGTTAAGCCACGTGCTGTTTTGTGAGCGATGCCATGATGTATTTCTGGCATTCCTGAAACTTGAAAGGCCGATCTAGGTGGCTGAAGGAAGTTTGGCGCGGTGTATAATTCGTGGTGTACACGCATCCACTCGGCGCGTTAAACACACCCAACAAGGGCAGTATTTTACTTATTTACAATATACATACATACATGTGTGTGTGTGTGTGTGTGTGTGTGTGTGAAAAATTTACAAAAAAAGGGATACATTTACTTTCATCGAGATAATTTTTGAAACACACACACACACACACACACATTATTTCCTTACAATATCATTCATACTATTGCCAGTAACACATGCATTTTACTTTTTTTACAATACTTCAATTCTTGACAATAACAACACACTTTACTCATAAACAGTATGATTTTAATTATTCCGAATACCCATCTTTTACTTCACAATATTCATTATTTTAGTTATGACGGCAACTCACACACTTTACTTCTTTTTTTCTTTCCTTTTTTCCCAAGCAAAAATTGAAATAAAAAAAATTAAAAAATAAAAATTACAAAAACACCCTTTACTTGTTTACAGATGGGAGTTGTCAAAAGCAAATTCAACAATTCTCCAAACCCTCCAGTCCCAGCAAGTCTTGCTTTTCTACCCGAGACAAAAAGAAGAAATAGCAATTTGAAATCCTTTTCGTTTTTCTTTTCTTCTTTTTCTTTAATGTGTGGGTGGTGTGAGGGTGGGGTGGGAGTGCGAATGTGGGAGGGGAGGGAATTGTTCCTTGTTTCATTGTTGTTTTGCGGTTGTCGTTTCCAAACAAATCTAATCATGAAACAAAAGCAAATTCAGATAAATAATAATAATAATAACCAAAAACAAAAACGAAAAATGCAGACGAAGCAACAACAAAAAAGAGGGAAACATGCTTTGTATTTCAAGTCGTGTGGCGTTCTAGTTCTAGGCGGCTGGCTTGGTCATAAAACAACACGAATGATGATATGGCTCAACTCCCTTGAATGCCCCTCATACCGACCCCAGACAGAAGAAATCCACATGAAATGCCGTCCAGTCTGAGAGAGCCTTTGGTTGTTGAATTGCTTTGCATTTTGTTCCAACAAAGGAACGTCTGGCAGACGTGTTTCACGTGATTTATGACGCTAATTATAAGCTTGACGTGATAAGTGGCGTTCTGGTTTATCTCCCTCTCCCTTTCATTGTGGTGTGTGTGAGAGAGAGAGAGAGAGAGAGAGAGTGTGTGTGTGTGTGTGTGTTTGTGTGACTGCGAGTTAACAATACATGTACTAACAAAAGGCATTCAAATGACAGTGTGATAAATCTTTTCCGCCCAAACTCGATTCATCACAGAAAAAAATCATTCGGGCAAACAACGATACCGCAACAAAAAGACAGAGCCAGCCAGACAGACCAAAAGAGACTCCGAGTCAAGGAGACAAAGACAGACAGGGAGACATGGACACAAGACAGACACAGACAGATAAACAGAGACAGAAAAGAACTGACACGACGTTTGATTTTCGAAAAAAATACTGACAGCAGCGTTTTACGTAATGTATAACGCTATTCATAACTATGACGCAAGAAATAGAGTGAAATATTACGTAAGAAATCTGTCTCCATTCATTGCCAGATTAACTGATGTGTCACGTTTGGGTTCCGGACAGCAAACATACGTTGACGATGAACAAACGGATGGCTGATTATTGATGTGCAGGGCCTATCAGATCGATTCTCATCATTGAACTCCACACACAATTAGGCACTTTTGCCACGCCTTGCTGATGTTGACTGAAGCCATGAGCAGAACTGTGCGATCAATGCGTTTCCATGGATGAGACTGAGGCATTTCTGTTTCAGCTTGATATTGCTGGGGGGGGGGGGGGGGGGGGTTCTCTCTTTGTACACAACACAACACCACACACACACACACACGTACGCACGTACGCGCGTGACAGAGACAGAAAAACAAACACTTTTCAAATCTTCGCGAAATTAGCCAATTTTGTAAAAAAAAAAAATAAATAAATAAATAAAATATTTTTTTTTTTTTTTTTTTTTTTTTAATGATTCAGTGATTGAGCAGCCTTCTCTTGGATTTTGCTGACTACAAACGATTTCTGCAATGTTGTTTCTTGGTTTCGAAAAGCAATCTTGCTTTTTGACTATTTCATCTACGAACAATGTTGTCAGCAGTAGTGTTGCTCAATTTCCCTGCCTCTCCGCCCCCACCCCCCACCCCCTATCGCACCTTCTCTTTCTTTTTGTATACTCCCCGATGAAAGTCAAAGACTCTCTCTCTCTCTCTCTCTCCACTCCTCCCTCTCCTATATTTCTCTCAACTCTCTCCCCCTCTCTCTCTCTCTCTCTCTCACCCCGTCTCTCTCTCTCTCTTCGGGAGCTCAGTGTCTCTCCCACCCTTCGTCGCTCCGTATTTCTGTACACACAAACACACACACACACACACACACACACACACACAGAGAGAGAGAGAGAGAGAGAGAGAGAGACAGAGACAGAGACAGAGACACAGAGAGAGAGATTTAAGACATTCAATTCCCTTCCCTTTCTTCTTCTCTCTCTCTCTCTCTCTCTCTCTCTCTGCTTCACGCTCCCTCTCTTCACTCTATCACCATTTCCCTTCGTTTATTTTCCCAAACATTTTGTCACCTCCACGGCTGGGTGGGAAAAAGCAATCTCGTTTTTGTACTTATCTCAATACCTTGGGAAAAATCTGTGTGTGTGTGTGTGTGTATGTGTGTGTGTGTTCCATTTTATCTGTTTTGCACCATTTTGTTCTGATTAGTTCCTACTATGTCACTAGAGCTTTACAGCAAATGACATTAAACATTTCAGTGTTCTCTCTCTCTCTCTCTCTCTCTCTCTCTCTCTCTCTCTCTCTCTCTCTCTCCATATAATGAATAAATCAAACGACCGCTGAAATAAACAATAAGAACAAAGAATCTCTCTGCATGTCTGCAGAACAGAAACAGCGGCAATTCACACACCTGATTCATTTTTCATGTTTCGAACGAAAGGAATATCATGAAGACGAATTTTTCAACACTATAAAAATAAGAAATTAAAATTAAAATTAAAAGGCGAAAAAAACTTCTTGGGTGTTACCGCGTTCAAAGTCATTAATACGTGCAGGTTTAATTCCTGTGTTCAGGCTTCTGAAGCTGCTTTTTGATTCGTTGATGCTTGGCATGCACGTGCTTGTGTAAATGTGCTGAATATTTATAACCTCTCGTGTGTGTTTTGTTTGTGGAATTTAATGCAGTATTTATCATATACAACAAATCTGGATTGCTGTTAATTTATGTTCAGTGTTTGTCATGTGTGTGTGTGTGTGTGTGTGTGTGTGTGTGTGTGTAGTTAGGCAGGCCTGTCTATGTGGGTATCGATGTATCTGAAAAATTCTATATTGTCCTAGACAGTATTACTATAGGGCAATTTATGTTCATAGTGCTATAATCATTGTTTGCTACGTGTTAGTTGAACTATGTTTCATTGCAAACAGGTCACGGGAATACGCACACACGTACAACAGACAGAACAATAACAATAACAACAACGACAACAAAATGATAATTCTCATCCCTCAGCAGTTGTGCGCGACTGTGCTCGCTGGTGATTTTGGGATTGGATGTGACGATCTTTTTTCTTACCGCGTAAGAAAATGACGTCAAAATACAGACCAACCCGCGACTTGTGGCGCAGTGGGTCGTCAGCTGAATCAATTAAAGAAAAATTACTCTAATTTAAAGAGACTTCACGCCTCCAAATTCGGTAAAAAGCCTAGCTGGAAAAGCCGAAAAGTAAGTAAACTGAACCGGTGTGAATCCGTGCGGGTACTTTTGTCGGGGTAATGGGAGTGACAGTTGTATGCGAACATCACTTGCCCATTTGGTATTTATGAACCAGACTGTAGCTTTCTGGCGCGTGCATTGTGTGAGCACGGTGCTGAAAAATGACCCTGGCTCTTTGCGCCAGATTCGCGTAGAAAGGACTGTGGGGATAAAACGATTACTAATGTACCCATGGGAAATACAATGGGAACGTGCCCCGTTTGTGTGTGTGTGTGTGTGTGTACGCTTGTGTGCGTGCGCACGTGCATGCGCGTGTGTGCGTGCACGCGTGTGTTTGATTTTTTTTTTTTTTATAGTGGCCATTTCCCTTTTCCTTTCAACTAAATCACGGCTGGGATCGATACCTGTATGGCGGTGTTCTCTGTGTAGGTGTGCTGTGGGAAGGTGTGAGTGTTCGGAGGTGGTGGTGCTGGACGGAGGACGGAGCCGGAAAGGTTTGAAAGAGACTCTGCGAGAGAGACAGACAGAGAGACAGAGATAGAGACAGTGAGAGAGGGAGGGGTGGGGGGGGGGGCACAGAGAGACAGATGCAGGAAACTAGACAAGACAAGAATCTCAGAGAGACAGACAGGCACAGTTTCAGTAGCTCAAGGAGGCGTCACTGCGTTCGGACATATCCATATACGCTACACCACATCTGCCAAGCAGATGCCTGACCAGCAGCACAGATATGGATAGTGAGAGAGAGGGAGAAAGGGGGGCGCGGGGAGGAGGGAGGGGGCCCAGGGATGCAAAGATGCAGGAGACTAGACAAGACAATAATCTCAGAGAGACAGACAGGCAGAGATATGGACAGTGAGAGAAGGGGGGGGGGCAGACCAGAGAGACAGAGATGCAGGAGACTAGACAAGACAAGAATCTTTATTAACGAGTGACAAACATCAGCCTATGCGGCTTTTTCGCATGCTGCCTTCGCCCACGAGCTGGGCAAAGAAGAACACGGGAGAGAAAAAAAACCCAGAAAGGACAAGACAATGTATGTGTTTATTCTTGTGTGTGTGGTGTGGTGTGCGTGTGTGTGTGCGTGTGTGTGTGTGTGTGTGTGTGTGTTCAATTTGGTTTTACGTCTATTCACAATATGATATTGGACCAAACAAGAGACCGACAGACACAGAGAGATGTCGAGAAAATTCAGAAAAAGGGGGGTGGGTGGGGGGAGGCGTAGGAGGAGGTGGTGGGGGTAGTATGTTCTTTCGATCTATCAAAAAATGAACTGAGCGCACTGTCTCTTTAATAACAATAATAATAATGGATACTTATATAGCACACTATCCAGAAATCTGCTCTAGGTGCTTTACAAAAACGCTTTGTTAACATAAAACATTACATCTATGTTACATACACACACCAAAATGTGACTACACACACACACACACACACACACACACACACACACACTGCATACATACATTTTAACAATACACGTGTATCTAACAGCTACCCTAACACATTTGCACACATAGGCAGGCACAAACTTACATAAACTCACGCACACACAATACACATTCATATACATGCATGTAGTTAAGTACACATACATATGTGTACACACATATTCAAGCACAGCTAGCGATAAAAATTAATGTAAAATACGTTTCGAAATGGTGAGAAATTATATCTGGACGATGACAGACTGACACTGTGGTTTATTTTCCAGTATTGTTTCAAACACTCTTTTTTTCATAATTCTGTTGCAACTCCTTGGTTATGTATGCATTTTAATATACTTTAAAAAGAAAGGATATGCGTCAGGGCGTATCGATATTTGGCTGTGTTGAATAATTGCTTTTTTAAAGTAATATCGTTATCGCATGTTTAAATAGGATTCCGTTTGTCTGTCAGTTATTTAGAGGCGGTGGTGGTGGTGTTAAAAGGAATATTAATGTAGAAATGATCAAACAAACAGAATGAAAGAAATGGGTACGTTTTTGAAGCAATAATTTGATAATTAAACATTTGATTTATAGCTGAATATCAATGTAGAAATGATTAAACAAATAAATGAGAGAAATTAGTAGGTTTTGAAGCAATGATTTAATGATTGATTAACATTTGATTTATAGCTGAAAAGGCGTGAAAAGGAAAACTGTTCATAAAGAAACAATGAATTTTCCTGATAAAAACATCAACCTAGGCTTTATCAAAATTACAAAAACAATGGGAGAAAGGTGGCAGAAAGGTTAAGACACTTATCTGCCAACACAGTTTCCGTTAGGGTCTGGGATCGATTCCCGCTCTCGTCCTTTCTGCCACATTTGACTTGGAAATCAAACACAGCGTCTAGTCATTTGGAAGAGACAAGAAACTAAGGTCCCGTGTGCAGCACGCACTTCTCGCACTGAAAAAGAACCCATGGCAACAAATGTGTTGTCCTCTGGCAAAATTCTGCAGAAGAAATCCACTGTGATAGATACATAAATATATATGCGCGTTGAGCTATGCTGCTATCAGGCATCTGTGTAGCTAATGTGGTGTAGCGTTTATGGATGTGTCCGAATGCAGTGACGCTTCCTCGATAAACTGAAACTGAAAACTGAAACAAAACAAAACCAAAATACACCGAATCAAGACCAATTAAGGGAAAGGCAGTTTTCTAAATGGATTTTGTGTGGTATTAATTCGACCATTCATCCCAACATTTATCACGATGAATTAAACCAGATGCGCAGTCGTGTCAAAAAACAAAAAAAGCTTGACGACATAACAAAAGACAGGAAAGATTATATTTTAGTCAGATATTTGCTTGATATTCTGTGAAACTTGCCATTTCTGCTGCCGATGTTAACATTTAGATGGCCGGGAAAATGACAATTACAAGTTCTAATAATTTAAATACACCTATTTTCAGAATGCTAGACAAATATCAAAATTAAGATGAAAAAAAAAAAAAAAAAAAGAAAAAAAAAGAACGAACGCAATCTCAAACCAGAAAACCTTACCTTTCAACACAGGTAAAGCCGAGCGCGACCCACAGGTATAACAAAAACACCACAAGAAAAGCAATAAATCAAAAACGATACACTTCTCACACAAAAATATTGCTCACACTGTTGTCGCCATGGCCGAACCGGGCAAGAAGCAGACGACCAAGTGACGCCCAAATCAGACGTGTGGCCAATAATAGCACGGAGAGCACGTGCCGTCACTTCGACGGCCCGGGACTTGCTGCACGCGCTTCCCTTAAAACAGCACGCGCGGTGCTTTGGAAAATTTTGCACCCGCCCCCTCGAATTCTCTCTCTTTCTCTTTGTGCCCACTCAGGCCAATATTCATGACTTGCATGCTGCTACGTGTACACACATGATATTATAGTTATACTCGGGTAATGATGGAAAGAGGAGTGTGTGTTTCAGTACGTATTTCAAGGAGACATCAAAGCGTGTGGACTAACCCGTATGCGCTGCACCACACCTTCTGGCAAAATATTTTTTATTAATGAAGCAGATGCCTGACATTCCCAATGACCCTGCCCACTGGTTGTTGTTGATTGTTTTTTTGTTTGTTTGTTTTTGTGTTTTTTTGTGTGTTTTTTTATATGAGGATATGGGGGGTATTCTTTCTGCAACTCTCATGAAATGAAAAATCGTCATTTCGTTGGGGGGGTTTTCCTCATACTCTGTCTTTTTCTCTCTGTCTGTTTATCTGCATATACACAGATAGATAGATAGATAGACAGACAGACTGAGAGATAGATATATGTAGAGAAAGATGGACAGATACTACGAGTATGCATGCGCGAGCACACGCACGCGCCCACGCACACATACATACACAGTACTGTGTTTGTGTGTGTGTGTGTACATCTCCGTGTGTGCGTGCGTACGTGTGTGTGTGTGTGTGTGTGTAAACGTCGGTATAGTCCTCTTATATTATTAACTTTTATTCCGGCGAGTCAAAACAGAGGAGGGGGGTGGAGAGAGAAAAAACGTTTTTACCATGATACCAATTTTTTGTTTTTCTTTTCTTTTTTTGTTTCCTTCGAAACTCACCCACAGCCTTCACCGCTTTCCTCAGTTCAACCACTTCACGGGAACATAAACTCTGGGAGGCTGGGTCTGCTCCTTCTCATTGACGAGCACACACACACATACACACGCGCGCGCGCGCTCATGCAGAGGCACGCACCAGCGCGCGCGAACACACACACACACACACACACACACACACACACACACACGCATGCACACACACACACACAGATGCATCATTCCTCCACTCTTGTTCTCTCTCTCTCTCTCTCTCTCTCTCTCTCTCTCCCCCCCCTCTCTCTCACTGTCTTTCTCTTTCTCTTATTGTGCTGATATGCAATCACCCCTTCAAATCAGGCCATGGCATAAACTTCTTTTTGTTTCTCTCTCTCTCTCTTCTCTTCTCCCTCCCCCCCTCTCTCCCCCCCCCCTCGTCTCCCCTCTCTCTCTCCTCCCTTTTCTCTCCTCCCTCCCCTTCCCTCTCTCTCCTTTCCCCCTTCCTTTCCCTCACCCCCACCCCCCACCCCCTCTCCCGCCCCCGCCCCCGCCCTCTCTCTCCCTCTCCTCCATCGCCCCACTATCCCCCTGCCCTACGTGGTTTGAAGCCGTCTCCTTTCAAAACCTCTCCCCACCAAACAGCGACTCTGCAGACGTTGCTGTATTGACGCCATCGTCCCCTGCTGTGCCCCTCTTGGATCTCTGTGTGATCGCGCTGTGGGGTGGGATTGCTCGTGGGACAGTCAGACGCCGTTAGTTACAGAGGGAGGAGTGTGGGGTGGTTCGGAAATCTCTGTTTGTGAGTGCCTCTGCTGTCGTTGTGTTAGAGGACCGTTTCCCCCTCCTTATTTCTTTACCTTTCATCCAGAGCTTTCAAACAGAAGCGCGGGGTCGGGGGGTGGGGCACAACAAAGAAACGTTTTCAGCTGATCCAAACGTTGCCCTTTTCTTCATCCTTCAAAACTACCCACAGCCTTTCCACTCTTCTCACCCCCTTCACGGAACATAACTCTGGGCCCCGTCTCCCCTCTTATCTACTCTTGACGCCCCCACATCACACACCCCCACCCCACACACACACTATTATCTATACTATATTCATATCTTACACCGCCGCGCACGCATGCAGGCACCACGAGCGCTAGCTCGCGCACTCCACCCACACAGACTCACCCGCCCTCGACATCACACACACCCCACACTACACCTCACACCCTATCTCTTCCTCTGCTCTTTTCTCATCTGTCCCCCTTCTCTCTTCTCCCTCCCCCTCCCTCTCTTTCCCCTTTCCCCCCCCCCCTCTCCTCCCCTTCTCTCCCCTCTTCCCCTCCCCGACCCGCTCGTCCTGCATACAGCCCATCGCCCAACTATCACGTTTGCTAATTACAATTTCCTGTGGCGTGATCATGAAAAATTTTGGTAGATCCAGTGGAATACCATTATGACGTATTGCTGTAAAGTTTATTGATTTTCCTTTCGTGTGTTGTCTGTGATAGCATTTGGAACACAGAGGGATGGGTGTGAGTGGACAGTTATACTTGGTCAGGGCTGTTGTGAATTAGTGGGGATGTGGCAGTTCAGGGTGGCCGGAGTGTGCAGGATAGTGTGTGCAGTAATGTTATGTGCATGCCGACGTCTGTGTGGGATTTATTGGAGTACCTGTATTCTTTCCGGCGGTGAAGCAAGTGAGTTATATGAATTGGGTGTGTGTAAAACCTAAATAATAATTTTTTGTCACAGTACATACCTTTTTTACTCATCTTATGGCTAATTTGTCCTTATGAAGGTCAAACAATGAACAACAAACCTTATCAGCCACACTCACGCATTAAACCGGTTCACGTGTTAGACGACTCTTGGTCGAAAAACATCTATAACACATCACTGCAACCATTCAGGACACGAATCCCGTCAGCACAATATTGATTCCAGTGATCAATAACTTCCGTCACCAGTCTCTCACCTCCACCCCCACCTCTTTCACACACACAGTCATCACGTATTCTTCACCACCTCAAATCTATTACTCTATTCCTTTATTTTCTCACTCTCAGACTCTGCTTTGCTCCAGCTGCTTGATTGTCCAGTGACTCTGATTGATGTGATTCTTAAAAATTTTATTAAAATTGAAAAATGATGTCTCATTAAATTCAAACCCTGTCGGCATTAGTTTTTAGACTTACAATGTTAATAAATGTCATGAACATATCTACTCATGACTCAAAATTCGCAGTTACCATCAGTAAAACACCCAAAAGGAGAATGAAATACACCATGCTTTTGGATGTGAACGGACGCATTTCACTGGAAACCCTCAAAGGCCTGCCTCCCACCACCCGAAAACTCTCCTTGAGCAGCATGTCTTACGACTTGACCAATATCCCAAAATCACCTCAAATCGGGAAAGGACAAAAAGCGTTGCTATACGAATTTTATCCTCCACCTCCCCACCCCCCTATCCCCCCCCCCCCCCCCCTCGTGTCTCCTCTGTCTGCAGCCCTTTCCCCCAACCTCTACAACACCCTTCTTTTGACACTAGCCTGAGCGCTGACATGCCCATCCCCGCTGGAACAGTCGACTTCTTTCCTGGTTAGACTCATACGTCACCCCCCTTACATCTCGTCGTAATGTTTTGCCCATTTATACGCTAAACATACATAAATTGAAAGCCGCATTAATAATTTGGAAAAAGAACAAACAACTGATAAAAGAAAATAGGTGCATAAACTCCAGGCCCTCCTGTCGAAGTTTAAAAAAAAAATCTACCCAAAGGAAAGTGGGATCGAACCTCCTCCAGGGACGTGATGGAATCATTAGATTGTCAAACGACCAGCAGTGGGGGGGTGGTACGGAAGAGTGTTGTTTCGCAGCTGTTCCATGTGTGTGTGTGGTGCAGACTGTATAGGTCCTCCTTACCTGTCCTTTATGGACCACGGTAAAGATTGCAGTGTGGTCGAAACACTCATTTGTCAAATACGGGAGATTTCAACGAATGACAAACCCTCTGCCCGATTCCAGCTTTTTACGAGATGATCCTTGCATATTCGCTTTCCACTGTAAACCAATTCACTGGACAAAACTCTAGATCTGCCGATACTCATTAAACCACACACCACACAGGACAATCCAGCACACACAAATATATATATGATTCACACGACGCTCCCACACCGCAAGCAAGCCCCGGCGAAATCGGCCACATGCTATGCCACACAGCACGCAACAGAGCTACATATCATAGCACACAACAATCCAATTGATACAAAGATATTATATATATGAAATGAAACTCATGCAATAAGGCGCTTGTCATGTAAGATAGTGCGGTTTCGCCCTCCAATCAAAACCACCGATCCTGCCAAGAACTGAATTTCACAACAGAGTCACACTACGCTGGCACACGGACAACATCTTAACTAGTTTTAATGTTCCGCACAAGTGCATGTGTCAGAAAGGACGCATACCGCGACTAAACATTAGCAATCTGTAAGTATACCATACTAAGTTATGTCACATGACATTACCGTATTCAAGCACAATCTCACTCTTCCTCTTGTTCTCCTCTCTCTCTCTCTCTCTCTCTCTCTCTCTCTCTCTCTCTCTCCATCCCCCTCTCTCTCTCACTGTTTTTCTCTTTCTCTTATTGTATTAAGAGATCTTAGAGAACAATTGATTCCAGTTAAATACTGCCAATACCCTTGCTTGTTTAGACTTATCATGTTAATTTAATGTCATCAACAAATGAAAAGACTGTCAAGAAGTTCGCTCTATATCTGTATAAAGCACTCAAAAGGAGAAGTGTATATGTTACACCATGAAGACTTTTGAATGTATGACCAGCATTTTACTGTATACCCCCCTTCAAAGGGGCTGTGGCCTATATGAATAAACCATCTCAATCTGAATCTCAATCTCTTTCTCTTATTGTGCTGATATGTAATCACCCCTTCAAATCAGGCCATGGCATAAACTTTCGTTCTTTCGTTTGTTTGTTCTCTCTCTCCCTCCCTCTCTCTCATTCTCCATCCCCCCCCCTCTCTCTCTCTCTCTCCCTCTCTGCCTCTCCCTCCTCCTCTATCTCGCCCCTCTCTCTCTCTCCCTCCCCCTTCTCTATCTCTCTCTCCCTCCCCCTCTCCCTCCCTCTCTTTCCCTCTTCCTTTCCCTCTCCCCCCGCCCTCTCTCTCCCTCTCTCCGAATCTGCCCCACTATCACCGCAATAGCCTCACAGTGGTTTGAAGGCCGTATCTTTTTGAAAGCTGTTCCGAGCAAGAAAACAGCGATGTGAAGGACGTGTGGCTGTATTGACTGCCATCTGTCTGTGTGTTCTGACCTGTTGGGATCTGTGTGTGATGTGTGTGGGGGTGGGAGTGTGGAGTGGGGACAGGTAGGGAAGGGAGGGTTAGGAGTTACAGAGGGAGGAGTGTGGGGGTGGGTTGGGCGGGGAAGCTCTGTTTGTGAGTGTGTGTGTGTGTGTGTGTGTAGAGGACCGTATGGTCCTCTTATATTCTTTACTTTTATTCCAGAGTTTCAAAACAGGAAGGAGGGGGGGAGAGAAAAGAAAAAGACGTTTTTAGCATGATACCAAAACGTTTGCCTTTTTTTATCCTTCAAAACTCACCCACAGCCTTTCCACAGTTTAACCACTTCACGGGAACATGAACTCTGGGAGGCTGGGTCTGCCGCTACTCATGCTACTCATTGACGAGCACGCACACACACACACGCACACACACACATATATATATATACACACACGCGCGCGCACGCGCACACACACACACACACGCACACAGAGACACACACGCATGCACAGACAGACAGACACACACACACACACACACACACACACACACACAAGTGCATCTTTCCTCTGCTCTTGTTCTCTATCTGTCCCTCTCTCTCTCTCTCTCTCTCTCTCTCTCTCTCTCTCTCTCTCTCTACCTCCCCCTCCCCCTCCCACTCTCTCTCTCACTCTCTTCCCACTACTCACGAGCAGCCGGGCAGCTGGAAAGAGCTCGTCAAAAATATTTAGCGTTTTTGCTAATTACAAATTTACCTGTGCGTGATCATGAAAACCATCATTGTGTAGATCCAGTGGATACTTTTCTGCGTCAATTGCTGTAAAAAGTTTATTTGATTTTACACATTATCGTGTGTTGTTCGGTGATAGCATTTGGACACACAAGAATGCGCATGAACTGTGGCTGTGCAATGTGAACACGTTATACTTGTCAGCTGTTGTGAACTGTGTGTGGCTGACTGTGCTGTTCAGTGTGACCCTGTGTGGCAGGATAACTGTGTGCAGAAAGATACCATACCACCTCATGATGGGATTTATTTGTGAGTAACCTGGTGTATTGTTCCGGCGGTGACAGCAAGTGAGTTATGTGTATTGTCTGTGTGTAAATTCCTTTTTATGATTTATAGTTTTTTTGTCCACAGTACTCCGTTTTATTACTCATCATTATGGCTAAATCTATGTCCCCTTATGATGGTAAAACAATGAACAACAAACTACAGCCCACTATGGACACCATTCAAAAACGTTTCACGTGTAACAAAGACGAGCTCTTGGTCTGGAGGAACAGTCTGTTATATCGCTGCTTAACCATTCAGGACACTGAGATTTCCGTTCAGCACAGTGACTTTGATTCCAGTGATTCAATATTAAACTTCTCGTCACCAGTGGTTTCTCTACCTCCAACCCCACCTCTTTCTAAAACAGTTATTCGTATTCTTCACCAGACCTCCAAATCTATTACTATATCCCTTTATTTTTCTTCACAGTCTGCAGGAACTCTGCTTTGTCAAGGTGTTGATTGTCCGAGGTGGGACTCTGATGAATGTGAAATCTTAAAAGATTTTATTTCCACTATTGTGAAAAACTGATGTCTTCATTAATTCAAACTCCTGTCAGGTTCATTAGTAATTTATATGGAATACCAATGTTA
The DNA here is from genome assembly GCF_041734735.1 of Babylonia areolata. Classification (NCBI taxonomy): domain Eukaryota; kingdom Metazoa; phylum Mollusca; class Gastropoda; order Neogastropoda; family Buccinidae; genus Babylonia; species Babylonia areolata. Next base: position 12,587,542 of record NC_134903.1, on the reverse strand, counting down.
AAAAATCCTACCATTGACTTATCTCTCATGACAACAATATCAGCAGTACCAGCAGTGGACACACCCCCTCTCCAAACACCACACCTGCTCTTGGAGTCTGGAACGGACGACACTGCAAGAGAAAGCGTCATCCTCCTCCCACCCACCCCGACAGTGCTACCCTGTGAGCAGCAGCAGGAGACTGAACCCAAACACTTTATCCTCCCCCTCGTGTGTCATCTGTGTGCAGCCCATTTCCCAAACTGTACAACAAAGTTGTTGTTTTGGAACAGCAGCTGGAAGCGCTGACCAGTGCACAGTCCGCGCTGGAAAGTGACTTCAAATCTGTGGTTGAAGACGTCAAAACAGTCACTAAAAATGAACTACGTGTAAATGTTTGTGAAAATTTTGATACCTTAGTTTCTAAAATAGATAAATTAAAAACACGCATTAATAATTTGGAAAAATGTAACAAACAACTAACAAAAGAAAATAGGTCCATAAAACCTCAGCTAGGGTCCCTCCTGTCAGAAGTTAAAAAAAAAAAAATCTACCCCAAAGGAAAGTGTATCAACCTCCTCACAGACTGAGTCAGATGAAATACATCACAATCTGTCAAACAAGACCAGCAGTGTGGATGTTGATACTCAGACTGAAGATGTATGTTTTCCCAGCTCTCCCTGTAACAGTGATAGTCAGACTGTAGCAACAGTCCTTACCGGTCCTGAAGCTGGACCACGGACTGATTGTCAGTCTTTGTCACAACCACCTTCCATTTTGTCACTGACGGGAGACTCATCCAATTAATGCATTAACCCCCCTGCCCCGATTCCAGCTGATACGGATGATGATGCTCTGCAATATTCTGTTTCCACTGTAAACGCATATTCCGTACTGTCTGAAAATACTCCAGCAGCACACTTAATACTGCCTCCTGTTGAGGCAGTTGTGAGGAAGGATAGCCGCCTCCCACACCCCAAATCAAGCCCCGGTGAAATTCTGGCTCACATGTCTATCCCCAAGAGAGCAACAATGCTACTTATACTCATACGCTTCATCAATCCAATTTGATTACAAAGATGTTAGGTATTCTGCCATTGAAATGGAAACTCATTCATAATAAGGCGCTTGTCATGTTTAAGATAGTGTCTGGTTTTGCTCCTCCATATCAAAAACAGCGATTCCTGCCAAGAACTGATTTATTCAAATCGAGTCTCACTTACTCTGGCGGTTGCCTCTGGAACAACATCTTAACTAGTTTTAATGTTCATACAAGTTTCACTGTGTTCAAGAAAAGGTATCATGAATACCTGATGGAAAAATTAGCAAATTCTGTTTAGTATACCATACTAAGTTATGTCATATGATATTACTGTATTTCAGCACATGTCTCACTCTGTCTCTTTATCTCATCCTCTCTATAAATACTATCTCCTCTCTCTTCTGTCGTTTTTCCTCTCTCTCTCTCTCTCTCTCTCTCTCTCTCTCGCTCCGCATTTTTATAAATTACGTATTGTTTCTTATACATATGATAATTATTATAACGTTGTTTCATTTCTCGCTTTTCTATGAATTTGTTAACATTTACTCATTTCTTGAGGTCTTCTTCATACCTTTTCTTTAGACTTTTTTTTCCCTTTCGAGGGCTGGAGAAAGCAGTTATTTGCTTACTAACTAATGCTATCGGAAATAAATTCATTCATTCGTTCATTTGTTCCTTCCTTCCTTCCTTCCTTCCTTCCTCTCTCTCTCTCTCTCTCTCTCTCTCTCTCTCTCTCTCTCTCTCTCTCTGTGTCTCTCTCTCTGTGTCTCTCTCTTACACATACATACACACATACGCGCGCGCGCGCGCGCTCACACTCACTCACTCTATCTCTCTCATTACTATATTCATATACATTATTGTAATGAATGCAGGTATCATGATTATGTATTTGCTTACTGTGCAGTTGAGTGTATTTGAATGTCATGTATGTATTTCTATAACCTTTTGTTATCTTGTGAACATTTTGATTTCATTTCTCTTTGCCCTGAAAGCTGGATGTAAAAAAAGCATATGCATGCTTATTCCACTTCCCTCATTAGAAAAGATTCGTTCGTTCGTTCGTTCGTTCTCTCTACCTCCCCCTCTCCCACCCACGCCTCTCTAAATCTCTCTCTACCTCCCCCTCCCACCCTTCTCTCTCTCACTCTCTCTCGCTCTCTACCTCCCCCCCCCCTCCCCTTCTCTCTCTCTCACTCTGTCTTTCACTTATTGTGCTGATATGTAATCACCTCATGAAATCGGGCCATGGCATAAAACTTTCGTTCTTTCGTTTCTTCGTTCTCTCTCTCCCTCCCTCTCTTTCATTCCCCCCCTCTCTCTGTCTTTTCCTTCCTCCCACTTCTCTCTCTCTTTCTCTCTCTCTCCCCCCACTCTCTCTCCCTCTCCCTCCCTCGCCCACTCTCTCCCCCACTCTCTCTATATCTCCCTCTCTCCCCCACTCTCTCCCCCTCTCTATATCTCCCTCTCTCCCCCACTCTCTCCCCCTCTCTATATCTCCCTCTCTCCCCCACTCTCTCTCTCCCTCTCTCCCCCACTCTCCCTCCCCATCTCCCCCACTCTCTCTCCCCTCTCTCCCTCCCTCTCTCCCTCCCTCCCCCTCCCTCCCCATCTCTATATTTCCCTCTCTCCCCCCTGTCTCTCCTTCCCCCTCTCTCTCTCCCTCTCGCTCTCTCACCCTCGCCCCCATCTCTCTCCTTTCTCCCCCCCCCTCTCTCCCTCTCTCTCTCTCACTCGCCCTCTTACCCCCTCTCTTACCCTCTTTGGATCTCCCTATCACCCCTCCCTCTCCCCCCCCCGGCCCCCCCTCTCTCTCCCTCTCTGCCTCTCCCTCCTTCTCTATCTCCCTCTCTCTCTCTGCCTCTCCCTCCTCTTCTATCTCCCCCCTCTCTCTCTACCCTCCCCCTCTATCTCTCCCTCTCCCTCCTCCTCTATTTCCCCCCCCTCTCTCTCTCCCCCTCTCTGCCTCTCCCTCCTCCTCTATCTCCCCGCCCCCCCTCTATCTCTCTCCCTCTCTCCCAATCTGCCCCACTATCACGGCAATAGCCTCACAGTGGATTGAAGGCCGTTATCTTTTTGCCGGCTGTTCCAAGCAAGAAAACAGCGACGTGAAGGACGTGTGGCTGTATTGACTGCCATCTGTCTGTGTGTTCTGACCTGTTGGGATCTGT
>NC_134903.1:12569350-12571850 GCF_041734735.1 Babylonia areolata | reverse complement strand
GATAACAGACCAATGAATGGTCACCTTTCAGTGACATGGGTCCCCTACCACGCCTGCGCATAAATGCGAGCTTGGCGGTGAAAGGGTTAAATGTTTGATCACTGAAAGAAGAAATTTCATGTTGTGAAACAAGAGACATTTCTTTTTGGTTTTGAACATTTAATCCGTGAAATAGAAATAGTAGAGAACACGGACAAGAAGTATTCATCATTCTCCGTATAACTAATAAATGGGTCACCCCCAAGTAAGATAGTCACATTTTTTTCTCATTTATTGTATTGCATTAATTTTTTGGTCACAGCACATTAATTTTCTCTGTGTGAAATCCCGGTGACTCTCACTGGAGAGAGCGTGTCACCATAGTGCAGCGCCTCTTTGTGTTGTTAATATTGTTGTTTTTGTCTGCAAGTGAATTTGCTTCAGTCCGGGGTGAGCACAGAATGAAATTATACATGAATTGATGTAAAATACGACGCATGCTTTACTACTACTAATTATGATGATGAACTAGTCAGTCATGTGCGTATTTCTACAACTGAAGTGAGGGGGGGAAAAAGACAGCTTGGATGAGCTGTCGTTGAGACAATGCGGTGACTTCTTCTTCTTGTTGTTCTGTTTCTTCTTCTTCTTCTTCTTCTTCTGCTGCTGCTGCTGCTGCTGCTGCTGCTGCTTCTGTTTCTTCTTCTTCTTCTTCTCTTCTTCTCCTCCTCCTCCTCCTCCTTCTACTTCTCCTCCTCCTCCTTCTTCTTCTTCTTCTCCTCCTCCTCCACCTTCTTCCTCCTCCTCCTTCTTCTTCTTCTTCTCCTCCTTCTTCTTCTTCTCCTCCTCCTCCACCTTCTTTCTCCTCCTCCTCCTTCTCCTCCTTCTTCTTCTACTTCTCCTCCTCCTCCTTCTTCTCCTCTTCCTCCTCCTCCTCTTCTTCTCATCATCCTTCTCATTCTCCTCCTCCTCCTTCTTCTTCTTCTACTTCTCCTTCTTCTTCTTCTCCTCCTCCTCCACCTCTTGCTCCTCCTCTTTCTTCTTCTTCTACTTCTGCTCCTCCTCCTTCTTCTCCTCCTCCTCCTCCACCTCCTTCTCTTTCTTCTTCTTCTACTTCTCCTTCTCCTCCTTCTTCTCTTCCTCCTCCTCCTCCACCTCCTCCTCTTTCTTCTTCTTCTACTTCTCCTCCTCCTCCTCCTCCTTCTTCTTCTCCTCCTTCTACTTCTCCTCCTTCTCCTCCTCCTTCTATAGTCTGCTCCCCAATCTCTGTGAAGAGTCATTGTGGCGCCGCACAGAAGAACTGTTCACCAGATTCCTCGTCCAGGCATGTCGGTGGTGTGTCAAAGCCTGGGTCTCTGTAAATGGTTTTCCTTTCCATACAGCAAGGTTCTCGGCCCATCCCCCTCTTTCTAGATCTGATTTTCTTTGCCAGGTTTATTCCCCCACCCCACCCCCATCCCCGCCCACCCACTACATGCGGCAGGTATTGCTGGGTTTCAAGGTTGCCAGTAACACAGGAGAACCTCTGAGAGACATGACTACAGAGCGAATTCGGCCACCATATCAAAATTGCCCCCCTGGGCAAAAGAACCCTTATGAAATTACGGAGGCGAGACTCATTGACCATTCTGATTTTGGCCGGAAGTGGTTCACTGTCAGTAGTCATTCCGCGCTGTATCAACGTTCTGGTGATGACTGCTGGTGTGTGTGTGTGTGTGCGTGTGTGCGTGTGTGTGTACGTGTGTGTGTGTGGGGGGGGGGTGTCTGGTCTGTGTCTGTGTGTGTGTGTGTGCGTGCGTGTGTGTGTGTGTGTGTGCTCGCGTGTGCGTGCGTGTACATGTGACATGTGTGTTCTTGCTGTTGTTTTTGTGTATGTGCGTGCGTGCGTGCGTGTGTTTGTGTGTGTGTGAGAGATAGTGAGAGACAGAACGCTGGGGAAAAAAGGAACATAATGAAAATGGAAGAAAACACCAGCATCAAATAGCTATAACAATATGTCCTGTTGGACTGCGCAGCAAACCCTCTGCAATAAGACATCACACCTTGATTTTTTTTTTTTATTTTTTTATACATTCACATGAACTTTCCGAGTAGTTTAATAAAAGGGATTTTAGATTCTGACATTCAACTATTAAGTGTCTGCTACAAATATAATAATTTTTTATTCTCCAAACACGCATTTGACATATTTTGCTGAATTTAGTTATAAAAACGTCCAGCTTCATCCTGTTCGATAATGCATGAATCTGGCCTTAACTGATTAAAGTACTGTGCGTATTTGATTGATGAATATTAATCAACCGGAGGTCGTGTGTGTTGGAGTGTGTGTGTGTGTGTGTGTGTGTGTGTGTGTGTGTGTGTTTTGTTTTTGTTGTTTTGTGTGTATGTGTGTGTGTGTTTTGTTTTTGTTGTTTTGTGTGTGTGTGTGTGTGTGTGTGTGTGTTTTGTTTTTGTTGTTTTGTGTGTGTGTGTTTTGTTGTTGTTTTGTTGTGTGTGTGTGTGTGTGTGTGTTTTGTTGTTG
>NC_134903.1:12554350-12564350 GCF_041734735.1 Babylonia areolata | reverse complement strand
AAAGAAAGTTAACTGAGAAATGTGTGATTTAAAATTAAAGCTTTGATGTGGCAGAGAGATAACTTGGCGCGATAGCGTTGCGCACAGGACTCTGTGTGTGTGTGTGTGTGTGTGTGTGTGCGTGTCGGGGGAGGGGGGTCGGCTGATGAGAGAGGGAAATGTATGGGGTGTTGCGAGTACGTGTGTGTGTGTGTGTGTGTGTGTGTGTTGGGGGTTGGTTGAAGAGAGGGAAGTGTGTAGGATGTTGCAAGTACATGTGAGAGAGAGAGAGAGAGAGAGAGAGGATATAGAAAGAGATGGGGTGGGTAAGGAGAGATGTAAGGAGAGAGAGGTAAGGAGAGAGAGGTAAGGAGAGATGGGTAAGGAGAGATGGGTAAGGAGAGGGATGGGTAAGGAGAGAGATGGGTAAGGAGAGGGATGGGTAAGGAGAGAGATGGGTAAGGAGAGAGATGTAAGGAGAGAGAGGTAAGGAGAGATGGGTAAGGAGAGAGATGTAAGGAGAGAGAGGTAAGGAGAGATGGGTAAGGAGAGATAGGTAAGGAGAGATGTAAGGAGAGAGATGTAAGGAGAGATAGGTAAGGAGAGAGATGTAAGGAGAGATAGGTAAGGAGAGATGGCTAAGGAGAGAGAGGTAAGGAGAGAGATGTAAGGAGAGAGAGGTAAGGAGAGAGATGTAAGGAGAGATAGGTAAGGAGAGATAGGTAATGAGAGAGATGTAAGGAGAGATAGGTAAGGAGAGGGATGTAAGGAGAGATAGGTGAGGAGAGAGGGGTAAGGAGAGATGGGTAAGGAGAGATGGCTAAGGAGAGAGAGGTAAGGAGAGAGATGTAAGGAGAGGGATGTAAGGAGAGATAGGTAAGGAGAGAGGGGTAAGGAGAGAGAGGTGAGGAGAGAGATGTAAGGAGAGAGATGTAAGGAGAGAGAGGTGAGGAGAGAGAGGTAAGGAGAGAGATGTAAGGAGAGAGAGGTGAGGAGAGAGAGGTGAGGAGAGAGATGTAAGGAGAGAGAGGTGAGGAGAGAGATGTAAGGAGAGAGATGTAAGGAGAGAGAGGTGAGGAGAGAGAGGTAAGGAGAGAGATGTAAGGAGAGAGAGGTGAGGAGAGAGAGGTGAGGAGAGAGATGTGAGGAGAGAGAGGTGAGGAGAGAGAGGTGAGGAGAGAGATGTAAGGAGAGAGAGGTGAGGAGAGAGAGGTGAGGAGAGAGATGTAAGGAGAGAGATGTAAGGAGAGAGAGGTGAGGAGAGAGATGTAAGGAGAGAGAGGTAAGGAGAGATGGGTAAGGAGAGAGAGGTAAGGAGAGAGAGGTAAGGAGAGATGGGTAAGGAGAGAGAGGTAAGGAGAGAGAGGTAAGGAGAGAGATATAAGGAGAGAGGGTAAGGAGAGATGGGTAAGGAAAGAGAGGTAAGGAGAGAGATGTAAGGAGAGAGAGGTGAGGAGAGAGAGGTAAGGAGAGATGGGTAAGGAGAGAGAGGTAAGGAGAGAGAGGTAAGGAGAGATGGGTAAGGAGAGAGAGGTAAGGAGAGAGAGGTAAGGAGAGATGGGTAAGGAAAGAGAGGTAAGGAGAGAGATGTAAGGAGAGAGAGGTGAGGAGAGAGAGGTGAGGAGAGAGGTGAGGAGAGATGGGTAAGGAGAGAGAGGTAAGGAGAGGGATGTAAGGAGAGAGAGGTGAGGAGAGAGATGTAAGGAGAGATAGGTAAGGAGAGATGGGTAAGGAGAGATGGGTAAGGAGAGAGAGGTAAGGAGAGAGAGGTAAGGAGAGAGATGTAAGGAGAGATAGGTAAGGAGAGATGGGTAAGGAGAGATGGGTAAGGAGAGAGAGGTAAGGAGAGAGATGGGTAAGGAGAGAGATGTAAGGAGAGATGGCTAAGGAGAGAGATGTAAGGAGAGAGGGTAAGGAGAGATGGGTAAGGAGAGAGAGGTAAGGAGAGATAGGTAAGGAGAGAGATGTAAGGAGAGAGAGGTAAGGAGAGATGGGTAAGGAGAGATTGGTAAGGAGAGAGAGGTAAGGAGAGAGATGGGGGGAGTAGCAGATGAAAGGAGAGATTGGTAAGGAGAGAGATGTAAGGAGAGATGGGTAAGGAGAGAGAGGTAAGGAGAGAGATGGGGAGAGTAGTAGATGAAAGGAGAGAGCGAGACGGAGATTCGGAGATGGGAGAGACTCGGCTGGAAGGTTAGAAAAAGGAGACTCCGGACTTCAAATTGTTCAATGACATGAAGCCAGCCTCGGGCACTTTCTGAAGGCATATTATGCGAAGGTGTTTTTGACCTTCATGATATGTAAAACATCATAACACAGCATCAAACACGAACACAGCAATATCACGTTATAGAACAAACTACAGAACAATTAAAGTTTTCACGACTTCCCGGAATTTGAAAACAAAGAAAGGTTTCAAGCAATTAAACTACAGAACAATCAACTTTCTCACGACTTCTCGGAATTTGAAATCTTTGTCTAAAAACAAAGAATGGTTTCAAGCAATTAAACTACAGAACAATTAACTTTCTCACGACTTCTCGGAATTTGAAAGCTTTGTCTAAAAACAAAGAAAGCTTTCGAGCAATTATACAACAGAACAATTACACTTCTCACTACGTCTCGGAATTTGAAAGCTTTGTTCAAAACAAAGAAAGGTTTCAAGCAATTCCAAAATGCGGTGAATGGCCTATTTCAAAGGAGGCTAATAACATTCACAAGTTCTGTTTTCACAGTGTAAGTTGTTTATAATATTTTGGCTAAATATTTTTCTTCTCAAATGTTCGTTTGAGATGAACAACGATAAAGAAAGTGCGTCTCATTTTCTTGAGATTGTTTGCTTTAACGGACGAATCAAAATCTGTGTCTTTGAATGCTCGGTGTCATTACGCGATATAGCGGATAATGAATCTGAAGTCTGCTGTTATATAGTCTAAAATGTCTATCCGTATCAAGCACCATGAAGGGTTTTCGTTCAGGGACATTGCACACACAGACAAACAGGCAGACAGGCAAAGAGACAGACACAGAGAGAGAGAGGAGAAACTCAGAACTCAGAACTGTTTTAATGTAAGGCCACCGACCTGTATACATATAAATGCACGTGTTGTACACACACACACACACACACACACACACAAGAGAAACTCAGAACTGTTTTAATGTAAGGCCACCGACCTGTATACATATAAATGCACGTGTTGTACACACACACACACACACACACACACACACACACGCACACACACACACAGAGGAGAAGCTCAGAACTCAGAACTGTTTTAATGTAAGGCCACCGACCTGTATTCATATAAATGCACGTGTTGTACACACATACATATGAAAATTAAACCTTGAGTTGGATGAACAACAAAATATTAGAAAGAATAAACTGATAATATAACAAAACTACATAAGTAAGGGTGATTTAGAAACATGCCTTTCATCGAAGACTGAGCGCTTTCTGCTCTCTGTTTTAACGCATAAAAAATAAACATTGCTACATATCTTGTCACAATGCTGTTGACATTTTGAAGTAAGTGGGGTAATATGGGAATCCTTAAATTTTGTATATGCTTGGATAAGTATTTCTTTCTCAGAATATCATATTGTGGACATATTGCCAGTGCGTGAATTTCGTCTTCGTACCCTCCACAAAAGGTACAGTTTTTTAAGCTATCCTTATAACGCTCATTAACTTTAGGTTCGTTTACTCCAAATCTGAATTTAATGAAAGACGATCTGAATTTGGAAATGGTAAGATCAAATAACTATTTTTCTGGCTGCAACAATGATTTAATGGAACGGTATGTTTCATAACGATTACTACTATATAGTTTGCTTGACCGGTCTTCTTTATAACAGTCCACCATACGTTGTTTAAATGTTCTAAGGAAAGCTTTCTCATTTCCTACACGTCCATTAAACCAAACTTAAGAAAATCTATAAACATCTAAACAGCACTTTATTGTAGACACCCAATATCTTAAATAATCATTCTGGCAGCTGGTCATCTTGTTCACACTCATGATATACATTTGTTTTGGAATTCTCGTTATGGGCATCTGTTGCAGTTTAAACCAGTATCATAGTGCGCTAATGCAGCTATCAGTGTACAGAGGATATCTGCCTGTATCACCGTATACCATTGCGTTCGGCGTTTTGGGGCTTACATTCATAAATCGCTTGCATACAATTAAATGAACTGATTCTAGTGTTTTAAAACACAGAGTTCCCCATAATTCTGATGCGTACAGCAACATGGGTTTCACTTGTGCATCAAACAGTTTAAAGAACACAATTCTATTCATGCTCCCAAGATTCCGGATTGTACGCATGATTTCGACCACCCTGCCTTTTGCTTTGAGAGAGAGACAGAGACGGAGGAGAGAGAGAGGGGGGGGGACAGACAGACAGACAGAGAGACGGACAGAGTAAGAGATAAGCACAGACACAGAGACAGAGACATGGAGGGAGAAGAGACAGAGAGACATGGAGAGAGAGAAGAAAGAGAGAGACAGACACAGAGGAGAAGGAGACAGAACAGAGACAGACAGATAGAGACAAAGACTGAGACAGAGAGACTGAGAGAGAGAGACTGACTGACGGACAGACAGACTTACAGACAAACAGGCAGACAGAGTTGTGCGACGCACAACCAAACGAGTGTCAAACAGATTGGGCAAAGATTTGATGAGCGTCTTTTTGAAGAGACGTAAAATTGTGTTTTCTCGTTCGGTCGAAAGTTAATCACCAAAGATGCAAAGCTTTTAATTGAGGTCGCAATGAAACGGTGACAAAAGGGTGTTTGTGGAAAATTCTCCTTCTGAAGGTAATGTGTCATTATGCAGTCTGTCTCTGTCTGTCACCACCATTTCTCTCTCTCTCTCTCTCTCTCTCTCTCTCTCTCTCTCTCTCATGTAATTTCACTGAATCAGCTTAGCTTTAATCACTTTATCTACACTATTCAAATGTATTAGAAATGTCATTTGACGTCAGTATTTTGTCTTCACACATATGCATTATCTTATGTTGCTGCTTATCCCAAACCGAGTGGTAGTCTTTCCATGTAATATGTATACATGTGCTTTACTATTCACTTGCATTCCTGACATATACTAATGATCTTTGTTTACTTGTGTCTTATCAGTGGACTGTTTTCTCTTTATCTTCTCATTTTCTCTTATCTCTTCTTCTTTACTTAATATTGTAATAAAACAGTTAAAAAAAAACCTTTTGTGACTGGCCTGCTATATGCCCCTGGCCTGCACGTGCATTTTTCTATCCTTTATTTCAGTAAATCATCAATAATTCTTTTGGTCCCGACTGGTTTATTATTTTAAAAGGGGATGCCCTTTTATAATAATAAACCACTCGGGACCAAGGCTTACAAAAGTGGCGTCGCTGACAGGATAAAGATCCACAACAAAATAGATCCAAATTATATTTCTTTAAATGTTTCAATTCTTTAATCCAAACAACAAATTCAACCCCTTTACTACCCAAGTGTACTTTGTTACAACTTGGCGCTTGCGAGCAAGGATGTTTTGATTCTTTAAATATCTCTTATGAAATTAAAGCACGTTACAACTAACGTTATCACAACTTCAATTCTAACTTTAAAGGATATAAATATCTTTTTCAGAGCAGAATATTTTGGACATCCAATCAACTCATCACACGCAAAAAGCAAAAACAAAAGCAAACAAAAACAAACAAACAAACAAACTCTCCATTGCATTACAAATGTAATTTTAATGGGGAATTCCATTTTGACTTCCAAATTTATTGGAAAATAAGAAAACCAGAGGATTTCATGCATAGGGGACACACTCTCTCTCTCTCTCTCTCTCTCTCTCTCGGTAACATCAAAGCAGGTATGAAATAGCAACCTGCAATTCAACCGGAAAAAGCATCTTGTAGACTGTACAAGTACATCTATTTTTACCCAGGACTGTGCTGCAAGGTCGTCTGATCTTAGACAATGAGGAAGAGGATGTGCAGCTCCTAGTACTATTCACCAAGATATGGTGGGGAGGATATGAGTCTTCTTCAGCCAAACTGTTCCCCATTAAAGAGAGCATGTCCATCTCTTCTCCTTTGTGTATTTTGTATTTGTATTTCTTTTTATCACAACAGATTTCTCTGTGTGAAATTGGGGCTGCTCTCCCCATGGACAGCGCATCGCTACACTACACCGCCACACATTTTTTGTTTGTTTGTTTGTTTTTTTCCTGCGTGCAGTTTTATTTCTTTTTCCTATCGAAGTAGATTTTTCTACAGAATTTTGTCAGGAACAACCCTTTTGTCGCCGTAGGTTCTTTTACGTGCGTTAAGTGCATGCTGCACACGGGACCTCGAATGACTAGCGTCCAGACCATCACTCAAGGTCCAGTGGAGGGGGAGAAAATATCGGCGGCTGAGCCGTGATTCGAACCAGCGCGCTCAGATTCTCTCGCTACCTTGGCGGACGCGTTACCTCCAGGCCATCACTCCTTATCAACTGTTCGTCTTTATCATGGATATAAAGGAGGAGAATACCTATCACTTATAGTTTCCAACTGTCCGCCTTCTAACATTGATACAAAAGGGAGGATATCGATCTTCTCTCATTCAGTGTTCACTTTGATCTTAGATATGAAGAGATGGCAGTACCCATCTTTTCTCGTTACCCAATGTTCGCATTTTAACACACACACACACACACACACACACACACACACACACACACACACACACACACACGCGCGCGCGCGCACACACACACACACACACACACACACACATATATATATATATATATATATATATATATATATAAAGGGGGGATAACTGTCTCCTTCACCTTTTCATTTTTTTATTTTTTTTATATAAAAGGGATCAGCTTACATCACAGATTGAGATAAGCTTACAGTTGGACCAACAGCAAAATGAGAGCTATAATTATGATCAATGATTTCTCAACTGCATTAGCAAATCATTTACAGCTCAGTCTTTTGTGAAGGACTATGACTCTCAAACTAGGGAGGCAAGATTGCACTGGCTCTTAGTGCTGCAGCACTGGGGGCTAGTTGGCCTCTCGGAACCATCCCAATGCCGACTGTCCTAAAACCGTCTTGGCCGAGAGAGTGGGGATGTAACTTGTGCAAGACACTCTCCACTATAATCAAATTCTAGCCCAGATAGTCAGGACCTAGTCAGGACCGCAGTCGTCTCTTCTGCTGTTCTGATGGTCATTGTCGGACACGACTGATGATCACACACACACACACACACACACACACACACACACACACAAAATAAGAAAAAAACAACAACAACAGCAACAACAACAAAACCGCGGGGGGCAGGGGTGGGGTGGGGTGGGGTGGGGGGCGGGGGGGGGGGGTTACTGTATCCTTTCGTAAACTACTGATTACCTTTTTCATGGATATAAAAGGGTGAGAGGGTGGAGGTGGGGGTTATCTCCTATCTTGACGCAACGTTCGTCTTGATCATAGATTTGAAAGGGAGGGTACCTAAATCTTCTCGTTTCCCAATATTCGCCTTTATCAAAGAGATGAAAGTGTGGTTTTCTGTCTCCTTTATCGAATTCCAGTGTTTATAAAAGGCAATTGATACTTCGGTATTCGCAGTCCTACTGTCAACAAGTCGGACATTTGTAGCAATGAGATTTTTTTTCTGTTTGTCTGTCGAAATTCCTATCTACTCCTCTTTCATTCATTCTGGTATATCTTTTTCAGTCTTCTTTTTTTTCTTGGGTTCTTTCTTTCTTTCTTTGTTTTCTGTATCTTTTATCTATCTATTTACTTATCTATTTATTTTTCATTTCTTTTCTCGTGCACACGCACAAAACGATGCATGCACACTCTAAATCATAATGTAATAAACAGTATCTTACCCACATGTTTATCTTTTTACATAATAATTGATGTGTGCATGGTGATAAGTGAAGGGTGTGTCAGTTGTTTGTTTTTTTTCTCTTTGATTTTTGCTGACGGGCATTTTATTTTAAGTGAGCTTAAAGAGAACTTTCTGATTTTGGTTGAAACAGATAATAAAGTATTTTGTATTGAATTGAATTTTTTTTTTTCTTTCTGTCTTTAGAACACTGCTATTCTTTCCTTCCTTGAGTATTTATTTCTCTCCTTCCCTCCTTCCTTCCTTCTTGCTTCTGTCAGTTTTCTTTCCTTCTGTTTTAAGCACAGCGACTGGGTTAAACCAAACTGGTCTTTTTGTCCGTTTACTTGTTGTTTTTGTTGTTACTGTTTTGTTTTGTTTGTTTTTTTCCTGCTGCCCAATCATCTTCACCATTTCAGTGGCATTACTCCCACGCCGCTCATTTAGATTCTCCCAAACAGAGCTACACCCGGGTTCGTCCGTCACAGTTACAGAGTCGGCAGTCCGCAAGGAACCATCGATGTTAGGTCGCCAGAAGGCCACACACCAGAGGAGACCCTGCACTGCTGCTGGGTCACTTCGGTGGTGTTCAGTGGTGCCTGTTCTGATTCAACGTACTTAGGACACCACCTTCTAATAAGCCCCCTACTAACAATTTTGGTTTAGTCGCCGAGCCAGACAGTGATCGTCCCTCCCAGAGTGGAGACCGCCATCACGTCCCTCCCAGAGTGGAGACCGCCATCACGTCCCTCCAGCAATGTTGTTGCTGTTTTTTTGTGTCTGTCTTTTCTGTCTGTTTCTTTCTTTCTTTCCTTCTTTCTTTCTTTCATGGATGGACTAACACAAGTGTCCAGTGCCTGATACAGCCCAACAGGAAATGACGTCCATTAACACTCCATGATACCAATCCGTATTCCACACGGGTCTACGGTCCTTCTGGCAAGTCCATTTCTGTGGTGGAACTGTTTGGAACGATGTAAACGCCCTGCATGCAGTCCCATTACACTTTCTTCTTCTTCTTCTTCTTCTCTCTCTCTCTCTCCCTCTCTCTCTCTCTCTCTCTCTCTCTCTCTGTTAGTTTTACAGCAACATTAGAAGATCTTGCAAGTCGTGCCAGAAAAGGAGTCGTTGCTATCATTAGAACACTTTGGGCGATTGGAGAACATTCCCCTGGTATCTTTTTTAAAATGTTTGACTGTCAGATACAACCTGTGTTGACATATGGAGCTGAAATATGGGGAGTTACAAAAAATCTTGAATTAATCGAAGGTGTACATCTTTTCGCTTTAAAAAAGTTTTTAGGCGTACATTCAAAAGCTCCTAGACATTTGGTTTATGGTGAAACTGGTAGATTTCCACTCTATGTGATGACTTATGTTAAATGTATTAAGTTTTGGTTACGTCTACTAAAATTAAGCAATGATCGATTCCCCAAGAAAGCATACAATATGTTACTACATCTGCAAACACAAAATTATATCACATGGGCTTGTAGTATTAGAAATGTTTTGTACATGTACGGCTTTGGTTATGTGTGGGAGGCACAAGGTGTTGGTAATGAATGTGTGTTTATTCGTTGTTTTAAGCAACGGTTAATTGATTGTGCAAAGCAAAGCTGGCATTCCTCACTGCTGTCACATGAATTCTATCGAGTGTATTCTGTTTACAACCAATCACTTACAACATCTCCGTACTTACTGGTCGTGAAAAACTTTTTTGTACGCCGTCTACTTTCACGATTTCGAATGGGTATGTCAGATTTGAATTGTCGCTTTTTACAGTATAATCCTGTTCCTGGTGATAAGAGAATGTGTAGTTTTTGTCACACAGTCCTTGAAACAGAATATCACTTTCTTTTGGTTTGTCCAGTTTATCAGACTCTAAGAGAAGAACATTTACCTGCCAAATATCACAGAAATCCAACCTTGTTCAAATTTGCCGCTTTGATGTCCTGTATGTCGGAATCTTTAGTTGCGAAGTTATCGTTTTTTGTATGCAAGGCTTTTGGCGTGAGAGCGGAGCTTTTGTACTTGGACACGAGTGGATGAATATAGATATGCATTTTGTTACCCTGTGGCGTATACGTCAACCCCCCATACCCCTTTTTTTCCGATTCTTGCAATTT
>NC_134903.1:12536850-12541850 GCF_041734735.1 Babylonia areolata | reverse complement strand
CTCTCCCTCTCTCTCTCTCCCCCTCTCTCTCCATCTCTCTCTTCCCCTCTCTCTCTATCCACCCCCCTCCCTTTCTCTCTCTCTCTCTGCATTTGTATGATAACAGCCTCAGTGCTTCTTAGTAGCGAAAGGGTTTGCAGTGTCCAAACCCGCAAACATGGGGATGTTACACTCCATTCTCTTATCGCTCTCTCTTCATATGGCGCTGTGTGTGTCTTGCATGAATAAATCATCCTTTGTCTGATTTCTCTTGCCTTTCTCTTTCTCTTTGTCCAGACACACACACACACACACACACACACACACACACACACACACACACACACGCCACCACACTCACCACAACCACAACCAACACTTGCAGACACAGACACAGATACAGACACAGACACGGACACAGACAGACATAGACACACGCACGCGCGCGCGCCACCACACTGACCACAACCACAAACAACACTTGCAGACACAAAACACAGATACAGAAACAGACACGGACACAGACACACACACACACACACGCACGCACGCACGCACGTACGCACGAACGGACGCACGCATGCATGTATGCACGCACACACACACACACGCACGCACACGCACACGCACACATAGACTCTCTCTCTCTCTCTCTCTCTCTCTTACACACATACACACACAGACACGCACAGACAGACACACAAACACTCTCTCTCTCTCTCTCTCACTCTCTCTCTCTCTCTCACACACACACACACTCACACACACACACACACACACACACACACACACACACACACACACACACACACACACACACACACACACACACACACACACACACACACAGATAGAGAAACAGAGCGAGAGAGATGCCGAGACAGACGGACAGACCAACAGACAGACCACACAGACAGAGCGATTGAAGAAAGAAAGACAGACAGACAGACAGAGAGGCAGAGAGTAGAAAATACTCCCCACCCCCACCCCCACCCCTACCCCATTCCCCGACCTCCACCAACACCCCTAACCCCAACTACCCACACCCCTACAAAAAAAAAAAAATAAAAAAAAAAGTTTTCCAGACTGAGGTGTATAAGCTAGGAGAAGGGTGAAGAAGGAACTACATGTTAGAGGAAACAGCGTGGGACGGGAGTGGATGGGGGGTGGGGGGTGGGAGTGGGGGTGCTCGGAGGGTGGAGTGGGGGGAGGTGCAGGGTGGCGGCGGGGGGGAGGGGGTGGGGGGTGGTTAAACCTTATAGAAGAGGGGAGAGACGGGGAGGAGGTAGATGGGTGTGACAGGAGAGAGAGAGAGAGAGAGAGAAGGGGAGGTTTGGGGGGTTCGGGGGGATGGGGGGGGGGAGTCTGCGGAGGGAGGGATGTGGGGGTTAACTAGTGGTTGTTGGGAGGCAAAGGGGTTAAGCCGGGTAGGATTGTGGCCAAATGGAAAAGGGATGAACAGCCAGTCCCCCCGCCCCACCCCCTCCCCCTCCGCTCCCCCGCCCTACTCCGTCGCCCCCCCCCCCACACACACACACACCCCCACCACACCCCACCCCCAATTGCACCACGTTTAGACAGTCTGAGATCTGCCGCCTAACGTAAGAGTTGGTTTTTGTCTCTGAGGTGTGTGTGTGTGTGTGTGTGTGTGTGTGTTTGCTTTTGTGTGTGTGTGCGTGTGTGTGTGTGTTTGTGTCTGTGTTCGTGTGTGTGTGTGTGTGTGTGTGTGTGTGTGTGTGTCTGTCTGTCTGTCTGTCTGTCTATGTGTGTTTGTGTATGTATGTGTGTGTGAGTGTGTGCGAGTGTGTGTGTGTGTGTGTGTGTGTGTGTGTGTGTTGTCTCTGTACGTTTGTGTGCTAGTGTATGCACGCGTGTGCACGGGTGTGTGTGCGTGTGTGTGTGTGTGTGTGTGTGTGTGTGTGTGTGTACGTGTGTGTTTGTACGTGTGTGGGTGTATGTGTGGCTGTGTCTGTGCCTTTCTGTGTGTGTGTGTGTGTGTGTGTGTGTGTGTGTGTTTCGTTGTTTCTGTCTATCGATTTCGTTACAGCAGGCACGCTGAGATAGATTACGGATGTCCGTCGCGCAGTTCTCGAAGTGAAGATGAGTTGCATTTTGTGCTGTATTGTCTGGTCCTTAAGGAAGGTGACAGAATGGTCAGGACGCTCGTCTTCCAATACCACAGTCCGTGAGGGTCTGGGTTCGAATCCCGCTCTCGCCCTTTCTCCCACGTTTGAATGGGAAAATCGAACTGAGCGTCTAGTCATTCAGATGAGACGATAAACCGAGGTCCCGTGTGCAGCTCTACGCACTTTGTGCACTGAAAAAAAACAACATGGCAACTTCTTCTTCTTCTTCTTCTTCTGCTTTCGTGGGCTGCAACTTCCACGTACACTCGTATGTACACGAGTGGGCTTTTACGTGCATGACCGTTTTTACCCCGCCATGTTAGCAGCCATGCTCCGTTTTCGGGGGGGTGCATGCTGGGTATGTTTTTGTTTCCATAACCCACCAAACGCTGACATGGATCACAGGATCTTTAACGTGCGTATTTGATCTTCTGCATGCGTTTACACACGAAGGGGGTTCAGGCACTAAGCAGGTCTGCACATATGTTGACCTGGGAGATCGTAAAAAATCTCCACCCTTTACCCACCAGGCGCCATCACCGTGATTCGAACCCGGGACCCTCAGATTGAAAGTCCAACGCTTTAACCACTCGGCTATTGCGCCCGTCAACCCATGGCAACGAGAGTGTTGTCCTCTGGCAAAAATTATTTAAAAGAAATCCACTGTGAAATGTGCACACATATATAATCATGCACTCGAGGCCTGACTAAGTGCGTTGGGTTATGCTGCTGTGAGGTGAGGCATCTCCCCCGCAGGTGTGTTGGTGTAGCGTATATGGATTTGTCCGAACCCGGTGACGTCTCCTTGAGGAAGTGAAACTGATACCGGTAGGGACTCAATCCAGAGCACGACACATTGCACACAGTTCTGTCGATATCCCATGTCAGCTGGGTTTGAGTTGACTAACGGCTTCTCTGAATACAACAGCTGGGAGATTTATTTTCTGAAACTTTTATTTGTGGAAACTATTTGTGTTGCAAACCGTTGTGACTTTATGATTTACTGAGCTGATTGTATTGTATTGTATTTCTTTTTATCACAACAGATTTTTCTGTGTGTAATTTGGGCTGCTCTCCCCAGGAAGAGCGCGTCGCTACACTACAGCGCCACCCTTTTTTTTTTTTTTTAGTGCAGTTTTTTATTTGTTTTTTTACTATCGAAGTGGATTTTTCTACAGAATTTTGCCAGGAACAACCCTTTTGTTGCCGTGGGTTCTTTTTTACGTGCGCTAAGTGCATGCTAGCACACGGGACCTCGGTTTATCGTCTCATCCGAATGACTAGCGTCCAGACTGCCACTCAAGGTCTAGTGGAGGAGGAGAAAATATCGGCGGCTGAGCCGTGATTCAAACCAGCACGCTCAGATTCTCTCGCTTCCTAGGCGGACGCGTCACCTCTAGGCCATCACTCCACTATTGTGCTTATTATTCAAATACAGACATTATGTATCATTGTGCATCGTGTACCCAGTTCATGAGGGGCAATGGCCTTACATGAATATACTATCCACCCGTTTATCTGTGTATCAATCTGTCTGTGTTTGTGTGTATATGTCGATATGCTTGTCTGTTTTTTCTCTTTCTCGCTCTGTCCGTCTGTCACTGTCACTCTCTCTCTCTCTCTCTCTCTCTCTCTCTCTCTCTCTCTCTCTCTTTCTCTCTCTCTCCAAAGAGATTCAAGATTCAAGATTCAAAATTCAAAAACTTTATTGCTCAAGGATAAAGATTTTAGGCATTGCCTAGTCTTCCAATCTGTCCTTGTGACAACAAAAACAGTAACGATAAGACACAACAATCATTACAATGGTAAATACTACTACTACCACTACCACTACCACCACCACTACTACTAATGATAATTATAATACTAATCAACGGACCATCATCATCATAAAAATATAATGAAGGGAACACAGTCAGAGAGAGAGAGAGAGAGAGAGAGAGAGAAATGTTAAATCCAGGCCGATATGTCCTTGTTCTTTTTTCATAATGTAATGGAGAATACACCAAAAAACAGTTTGGGTTAATCTTTTAACCTTTAAAACTGTATTTGTGTTTGGGGTTAGGGGTGGTCGTTTTAACTCACTCAGTACGGCCAGTCCTCTCTTCTCCTCTACACAGACACCTCGGATGTCCATAGGGTGTCTCAATGACCCAACCTTTAGCTTCCGTCGTCAGAATTGTGGTATTCTTTGTCAACATTCACCTATTCAGTATAAGAGCCTTCCGCTTGCAATATTTTGATGGTGGTAATTGGGGTGAAACGCTGTTAACGTCGTCTCTTTCGCCGTTCGTATGGAGAGAGTTAAAACGCTCTCATATAATTATGCCCATGTTGGTTCAATGTACCTCCAACAGAACGGTTGGTTTGTACAGCAAGCGACAGCTGTTTGGTACTTTGCGAGACACTGCATATGGGGGCCAGTTAAAAGGGTTAAAATCCACAGGGAACTCAAATAAAATCTTGGTAGGTAATTCTTAAGTTGTTTTTTTTGTTTGTTTGTGGTTGTTTGTTTCTTTTTGGTTTGTTTTTTTGTTTGTTTTTTTTTTTTTTCTTTTTCTTTTTTTTTTTTTTTCTTTTTATCACAACAGATTTCTGTGTGCGAAATCGGGCTGCCCTCCCCAGGGAGAGCGCGTCGCTACACTACAGCGCCACCCATTTTTTCCCCCTGCGTGCAGTTCTATTTGTTTTTCCTATCGAAGTGGATTTTTTTCTACAGAATTTTGCCAAGAACAACCTTTTTGTTGCAGTGGGTTCTTTTACGTGCGCTAAGTGCATGCTAGCACACGGGTCCTCGGTTTATCGTCTCATCCGAATGACTAGCGTCCAGACCGCCACTCAAGGTCTAGTGGAGGAGGAGAAAATATCGGCGGCTGAGCCGTGATTCGAACCAGT
>NC_134903.1:12529350-12531850 GCF_041734735.1 Babylonia areolata | reverse complement strand
CCATTCCATGTGCCTTCTTCCTTCCTCCTCATCTTCCTCCTCTTCCTCTTCCTCCTCCTTCTCCATCCTCTTCCTCATTCCATCCACCTTCCTTCCTCTTCTTCCTTCTTCTTCTTTCTTCCTTCTCATTCATCTTCTTCCTCCCTCTCCCTCTCTCTCCCTCCTATCTTCCTCCTTCCTTCCACTTCCTTTTCCTCTTTCCTTCTTTTATCTCCTTCCTCTTTCTCCTCCCCCTTCCTCCTCTTTCTCCTCCCCCTCCTCCTCTTTCTCCTCCCCCTCCTCCTCTTTTTCCCGTCAAGTCCTCTCCCGTCTTTGATGTGGATCCTCGCAATGTTTCTCAAGGGAACGTCTGCCCCGAGAGAGAGAGAGAGAGACTGAGAGACAGACAGACAGATAGACAGAGACACTGAGAGAGAAGGAGAAAGAGACAGAGAGAAACACACACACACACACACACACACACACACACACACACACACACACACACACACACAGAGAGAGATGGGGGGGTCACGAGTGCACACGACAAGCCACGGAAACCAAAAAGATTCCCCCTGATCACGACAGCTGAGGTACACGACCCATTAGAATCCCACCTCATCCCTTGTGCTAGAAATTTCCTCTTTTCTATCACTGTCTTTGTTTCTGTCTTTTTCTTCCTTCACTGTTATCTCATTTTTCTGCCTTCCCAGTCCATTCCTTTTTTTTTTTCTTCTTTTTCTTTTTTCGAGCTAGCCTTGACACTTAAAAAAAACAACAAACTTTTCCGCAGTCTATGATGTACTGTCTGTGCTGTTTTGCTCTGGCGATTAGGTAGTAAAAATGATGGGCGCAATAGCCGAGTGGACTTTCAATCTGAGGGTCCCGGGTTCGAATCACGGTGACGGCGCCTGGTGGGTTAAGGGTGGAGATTTTTACGATTTCCCAGGTCAACATATGTGCAGACCTGCTTAGTGCCTGAACCCCCTTTGTGTGTATATGCAAGCAGAAGATCAAATACGCACGTTAAAGATCCTGTAATCCATGTCAGCGTTCGGTGGGTTATGGAAACAAGAACATACCCAGCATGCACACCCCCGAAAGCAGAGTATGGCTACCTACATGGCGGGGTGAAAACGGTCATACACGTAAAATCCCACTCGCGTGCATACGAGTGAACGTGGGAGTTGCAGCCCACGAACGCAGAAGAAGAAGAAGAAGAAGGTAGTAAAATTGTAAGCACTGGGATGGCCACTGGCTGTCCATTCTGCAGTGTTATTTGCGTATGTGGCCTCTTATGTATTTTTTTGGTTTGGCTTCGAAATATTGTTTTTTGGGGTTTTTTTCTTTTCCTTTGTGACTTTTTGTAATTTGGGGATGATAAATTAAGCGGTAAAGCTGACGGCCTCTTATTTGCCCGAGGGAGTAAATGGCTTGGATAATGTGTCATGAACTGTGTTTTGTGGGTTTGTCTCAGTGGTTGTTTTGTTGTTGTTGTTGTTGATCTTCTTCTTGTTCTTGTTCTTCTTCTTCTTCTTCTTCCTCTTTTGTAATTTCAGTCTTCCTCCTCATCGTCTCTCTCCTCCTCTTCACATTCTTTCCCCACAACCCCCGTTCTTTCTCCTCTTCTTATTGTTCCTCCTTCTCCTATTCTCCTCCATCTCCTCTTCCTCCTATTCCTCCCCCTCCTCCTCCCCCTCTTCCTCCTCCTCGTCTTCCTCTTCTTCTTCTCCCCTCCTCCTAATCTTCCTCCTCTTCTTCCTCTCCCCCTTCCTCTTCCTTTTCCCCTTCCTCTCCTCTTCCTCTTCTCCTCTTCTAATTTTTCTTCTTCCTCCTCCTCTTATCATTCGTCCTCCTCCCACTCTTTCAACCTCTGACTGTTCTTATTCCTCTTCCTTCTCTTCTTTCCTCCACCTTACCCCCCGTTCTTTCTTCTCTTCTTATTGTTTCTCCTTCTCCTATCTTCGTCCTCCTCCTCCCCCTCCTCCTCCTCCTACTACTCCTCTTCTTCTTCTTCCTCCTCCTCCTCCTCCTCCTCTACCAACTCCTCCTCCTCCTTTCCCCCCTCCTCCTCCTCTTCCTCTGCCTCCTTCTCTTCTTCATCCTCCTCTTCCTCCTCCTCCTCCTCTTCTTCCTCCTCCTCCTCTTCCTCCTCCTCCTCCTCCTCTTCCTCCTCCCCCTCTCCTTCTTCCTCCTGCTCTTCCTCCTCCTCCTCCTCTTCTTCTTCCTCCTTTTCTTCTTCCTCTTCCTCCTCCTTTTCCTCCTCCTCCTCTTCCTCCTCCTCTTCCTCCTCCTCTTCTCCTTTTCTTCTTCTGCCTCCTCTTCCTCTTCTTTCTCTTCATCCTCCTCTTCCTCTTCAATCTCTGCCTCCTTCTCCACTTTCCTTTTTCCTCTCCTCCTCCTCCCCCTCCTCCTCCTCCTCCTTTCCCCCCTCCTCCTCTTCTTCCTCCTCCTCTTTTTCTCCAGTGTCTGTCTCTGATCACGTCACAGTGTGCACGTGTACACCTATCCTCACGACCTG
>NC_134903.1:12509350-12516850 GCF_041734735.1 Babylonia areolata | reverse complement strand
TATCTGCCAATACAGAAAGACCTGAGGGTGTGGGTTCGAATCCCGCTTTCGCCTTTTCTCCCACGTTTGACTGGAAATTCAAACAGAGCGTCTATTCATTCGGATGAGACGATAAACCGAGGTCCCGTGTACAGCAAGCACTTGGCGCACTGAAAAAGAACCCACGGCAACGAGAGTGAAGAAGAAATCCACTCTGATAAGTACACAAATATATATACATGCACTCAAGGCCTGACTAAGCGTGTTGGGTTACGCTGCTGGTCAGGCATCTTCCTGGCAGATGTGATGTAGCGTATATGGATTTGTCCGAACGCAGTGACATCTTGAGAAACTGAAAAAAAAACCCAAGGGAATTAGAACCAGCTCTTTTCTTCAATTCATTTAGAGCACTACGTCCAGTGAAATGTCTTAAAATCTAAGATACGTCTTAAATCTAACATGTCGCCATTAAACACCGCACCTGCAAATTAACCGATGTACCTCTCTTGTGGAGGGAGCCAGAGAGAAAGCGAGCACCATTTGGAGTTTGTTTCAGTTTTGCCTTGTCACTTCTTTTACGGGGCTTTGTTTGTGGGTGATGTTTTTGTTTGTTTTTTTCTCCTGGAATATTTCATCTCACTGTACTTCTTCACTCCCATTTCTCGCTTTAACCCTCTCCGTGCGAAAGACAAAAGAGGCGACGACGACAACGTTTTACCGCTTCTGGCATCATTAACATGTTACAAGCGGAAGGTTCTCATGGCGAAGAGGTGGGTGAAAACAAAGAATACTGCGTTTCTAGCGACGAAAGCTGTAGGCTGGGCCATTTAGATACCCACTGGACATCAGATGGGGTATGGGGTCTGTGGGGGAGGGGGGGGGGGGGGGGGGGGGGGGGGGGGGGAAGTAAGGGAGAAGACTCATCCCTAGTAAGTTTAGCCACCTGAAGAGACTGAAGGCTTTTTTTTCTGCTTTTTTTACCGCCGCAACATCTGTTTCAGTACGGTGGAATTCACCACCCCCACCCCCGAACCCCCAACGTAGCTCATCCACAGTCCCCCATACACAGTCACACCCGGGTTCGTCTGCCACAGTCTCAGAGCTGGCAGTCCACAGAGACCCATCGACGTTACGTCGACGAGGAGATAAAGCTGATAACTGGTTTGAATTTGAAATTTCGGAACGGGGCAGTGAAAGGATTAATCCTCTTCATACCCTGTGGAACACACGGTCGTGTGTGTGTGTGTGTGTGTCTGTGTGTGTGTGTGTGTGTCTGTGTGTGTGTCCATATGGGAGAGCGTACTTCTGTTCTGTGAGTCAGAGAGACAGAGAAGCTGAATGTGTCTGTGTGTCTGTCTGTTTGTGTGTGTGTGTGTGTGGGAGGAGGGGTATGTGTGTGTGTGTGTGTGTGTGTGTGTGTGTGTGTGTGTGTGTGTGTGTGTGTGTGTGTGTGTGATACTCGTGTCTTCTACCTAGCTGTGCATAAATGCGAGTTTGGAAGTGAAAGGGTTAAAACAGGTAAAGCCACAGGTTTAGACGAAATCTCGAGTGAGTTTTTGAAAGCAGCCAAAGACGTAACTGCCCCTGTTTTGACCAAAATGTTTAATCATTTGTTTCATAAAGGTATTTTCCCGGAAGAGTGGACCCGGTCAGTTATTGTTCCTCTGTTTAAAAAGGGAGATAAAAAATAATCCAGACAACTATCGTGGCATTTCTCTTTTAAGTACCATCAGTAAAATACTTACATCTATTCTGAATAAACGACTGAACATAAAATAAGGGAGGAGCAAGCTGGCTTTCGTAAAAACTATGCCATTTCTGATCATATTTTTACACTTGTATCTATGATTAAAAGATGTTTGTATCGGGATGAGAAAAGTAAATTCTATGTTGCATTTATTGACTATATGAAGGCTTTCGATTCAGTAGACAGACGTAGTCTTTGGTTAGTCTTACAGAAAGTTAAAACGTCTACGAAAATGCTTCGAATGCTCCAAGGGATGTATGAATCAGTTCAGTGTTGTGTTCGCTGGGGATCTGAAATGTCTGACTTCTTTGACTGTTCCTGCCGGAGTGAAGCAAGGTTGTTTGTGTCTCCCCTCATTTTTTCTCTATTAATTACAGAAGTTGCTGAAAATGTCAACAAAAAAGGAAAGCATGGTTTTCAGTTTTTACCTGGTCTACAAGAAATACTTTTGCTTTTATTTACAGATGACACTTGCTTGATCTCATCCACACCCGTGGGTTTACAAAATCAGATAAACAATCTTGCAGGAACCTCGATGTCTCTTGGTTTGAATGTAAACTTCTTCTTCTTCTTTTTTTTCTTTTTTTTTGCTGCCCCATCATCTGCACCGTTTCAGTGGCATTACTCCCACGCCGCTCATTTAGATTCCCCCATACGCGGCCACACCCGGGTTCGTCCTATGTTGTTGTATGCAGCTGAAATTTGGGGCTTGACTCGTTTTCAGTCTGTAGAAGCCCCTCATATATTTACCTGTAAGCGTTTTCTTCGAGTAGGTCCCAAAACTCCAAACCTGATGGTGTATGCTGAACTAGGTAGGTATCCCCTATATGTTGATAGTATGATTAAGGGGTACTGGTTCAAACGACAAAGATTAGATCTTACCAGACTGCCAAAACAAGCTTATGAAATGAACAAAAACATAACTATCAGAAACGCAGAAAGCTAGCTTGACAAACACAGCTGGGCCAACACGGCTAAGCATTGCCCAGATATATATATGGATTTTCAGATATTTGGTTGAATGGAGGAGTTGGAAACGAAAACGCATTCATACAAGTTTTTAAACAACGCATAATAGACTGTCACAAGCAAGACTGGTCAAGTAAACTATTTGAAAGTGATAGATACTCTACATATCGCTGTTTTAAGTCATTGTTGCAACCAGAAAAGTACATTTCAGACATAACTATCGTTAAATTTCGTACTGTCTTTGCTAGATTTAGGCTAGGCATAAGTGATATAAATTTGCACAAAAGATACACAGTAAGATCAAACTCCTGACCTAAATGCAACGCTGAAGAAGACGAACGCCATTTTCTGTTAGTATGTCCAATGTATCAGTTAATCAGGGAAAAATACCTAGTGAAAATTTTCAGAAACATAAAAGAATACACAGACTTAGTGTTACTTTTACAAAATGAAAACAGGCTTATGACTCGCTCTGTGGCAATGTTTATTTATTACGCCTTAAAAAAGAGAGAAGAAGAAATGACATGATTATAGGCTATAACTTTTCAAAAACTTTTAAGTTACTCCAGGAAATGTCACCGCCTCTCTCTCTGTCCTCTCTTCGTACCTCCTCTCTCTCTGTCCTCTTCCTACCTCCTCCCTCTCACTCTCTGTCCTCTCTTCCTACCTCCTCTCTCTCTCTCTCCTCTTCCTACCTCCTCCCTCTCTCTGTCCTCTCTTCCTACCTCCTCCCTCTCTCTGTCCTCTTCCTACCTCCTCCCTCTCTCTGTCCTCTCTTCCTACCTCCTCCCTCCCTCTCTCTGTCCTCTCTTCCTACCTCCTCCCTCCCTCTCTCTGTCCTCTCTTCCTACCTCCTCTCTCTCTCTGTCCTCTTCCTACCTCCTCCCTCTCTCTGTCCTCTCTTCCTACCTCCTCTCTCTCTCTCTCTGTCCTCTTCCTACTCCCTCTCTCTGTCCTCTCTTCCTACCTCCTCCCTCTCTCTCTCTCTGTCCTCTTCCTACCTCCTCCCTCTCTCTCTGTCCTCTCTTCCTACCTCCTCCCTCCCTCTCTCTCTGTCCTCTTCCTACCTCCTCCCTCTCTCTGTCCTCTCTTCCTACCTCCTCCCTCCCTCTCTCTGTCCTCTCTTCCTACCTCCTCCCTCTCTCTCTCTCTGTCCTCTTCCTACCTCCTCCCTCTCTCTGTCCTCTCTTCCTACCTCCTCCCTCCCTCTCTCTGTCCTCTCTTCCTACCTCCTCCCTCCCTCTCTGTCCTCTCTTCCTACCTCCTCCCTCCCTCTCTGTCCTCTCTTCCTACCTCCTCCCTCCCTCTCTCTGTCCTCTCTTCCTACCTCCTCCCTCCCTCTCTCTGTCCTCTCTTCCTACCTCCTCCCTCCCTCTCTGTCCTCTCTTCCTACCTCCTCTCACTCTCTGTCCTCTCTTCCTACCTCCTCCCTCCCTCTCTCTGTCCTCTCTTCCTACCTCCTCCCTCCCTCTGTCCTCTCTTCCTACCTCCTCCCTCCCTCTCTCTGTCCTCTCTTCCTACCTCCTCCCTCTCTCTGTCCTCTCTTCCTACCTCCTCCCTCCCTCTCTCTGTCCTCTCTTCCTACCTCCTACCTCCCTCTCTCTGTCCTCTCTTCCTAGCTCCTCCCTCCCTCTCTGTCCTCTCTTCCTACCTCCTCTCTCTCACTCTCTGTCCTCTCTTCCTACCTCCTCCCTCCCTCTCTGTCCTCTCTTCCTACCTCCTCTCTCTCACTCTCTGTCCTCTCTTCCTACCTCCTCCCTCTCTCTGTCCTCTCTTCCTACCTCCTCCCTCCCTCTCTCTGTCCTCTCTTCCTACCTCCTCCCTCTCTCTCTGTCCTCTCTTCCTACCTCCTCTCTCTCACTCTCTGTCCTCTCTTCCTACCTCCTCCCTCTCTCTCTGTCCTCTCTTCCTACCTCCTCTCTCTCACTCTCTGTCCTCTCTTCCTACCTCCTCCCTCTCTCTCTCTGTCCTCTCTTCCTACCTCCTCTCTCTCACTCTCTGTCCTCTCTTCCTACCTCCTCCCTCCCTCTCTCTGTCCTCTCTTCCTACCTCCTCCCTCCCTCTCTCTGTCCTCTCTACCTTTTCATGTTATGAAATGTTGTGTCCATGACACTGGTCCCTTCCCCCTTTATTTTCGGTATTGTGTGTGTTTCATTGAATGTACCTCCTTTGCAAACAGGCCGGTGGCCTTGCAGTAAAATAGTTCTGAGTTCTGAGTTCCCTGTCTTTCTCCCCCCAACTCTCTCTCTCTCTCCCATTCTCTCTCTCTCCCCTTCACTACCTCTCTCTTACCTCACTCCTGCTCTCTCTCTCTCCCTCTCGCTCTCCCCTTTCTTTCTCTCTCCCTGTCTCTCTCTCTCTCTCCCTCCCTCTCTTTCTCTCTCCTTGTCTCTCTCTCTCTCTCTCTCTCTCTCCCTCTCCCTCTCTCGCTCTCCCCTCTCTCTCTCCCCTCTCTTTCTCCCCCCATCTCTCTCTCCCCCCTCTCTCTCTCCCCTCTCTTTCTCTCTCCCTGTCTCTCTCTCTCTCTCCCTCCCTCTCTTTCTCTCTCCCTGTCTCTCTCTCTCTCTCTCCCTCTCCCTCTCTCGCTCTCCCCTCTCTTTCTCCCCCCCATCTCTCTCTCCCCTTCACTGTCTCTGTAACCCAAACACAAGGAACCTGGCGCGAAGACAAAGGTGAAGACACTGAGAACTCCTGCCCCAGAAATCCTCTCACATCTATACCCCACAGCCATCACCAACCACCATCCCATCCCCATCCAAATAAAGCGTACAAATATATCTTCGCAAAAAAAAAAATATATATATATATATATTCCGGAGGATAAAATTGGCATGGGAGTAAAGGAGCTCGCGTGCGCGCTGTTAATATCTGACCCTCCCCGCTGGCCAGAATACCATGGCAAAAATATCCCCGGGGGTACAGAATTGGCGCGGGGGTGGGGAGGTCATGGAGTGGTGTTGTTATTGCTGTCGCTGTTGTTGTGTAGTGCTCGCTAATCAAAGGTGAAGAGGTCAGGTTTGCCAGGAAGGGTCACGGATTGCTTGAAGCTGAATTCCGGCTGTCCTGGGGGGGTTGGGGTGGGGGGGGGGAGGAATAGACTTGGGGGTGTCAGTATGGTGACAGGGCGCTTGGGGACAGGACAGAGAGAGAGAGGGAGGAGGTAGGAAGAGAGGACAGAGAGAGAGGGAGGAGGTAGGAAGAGAGGACACAGAGAGAGAGAGGAGATACAAAGAGAGGAGAGAGAGAGAGAGAGGGAGGAGGTAGGAGGAGAGGACAGAGAGAGAGAGGGAGGAGGTAGGAAGAGAGGACACAGAGAGAGAGAGGAGATACAAAGAGAGGAGAGAGAGAGAGAGAGAGGGAGGTGGTAGGAAGAGAAGACAGAGAGAGAGAGGGAGGAGGTAGGAAGAGAAGACAGAGAGGACAGAGAGAGAGGGAGGAGATACAAAGAGAGGAGAGAGAGAGAGAGAGAGGGATGAGGTAGGAAGAGAAGACAGAGAGGGAGAGAGGAGATACAAAGAGAGGAGAGAGAGAGAGAGAGGGAGGAGGTAGGAAGAGAGGACAGAGAGAGAGGGAGGAGGTAGGAAGAGAGGACAGAGAGAGAGAGGGAGGAGGTAGGAAGAGAGGACAGAGAGAGAGGGAGGAGGTAGGAAGAGAGGACAGAGAGAGAGAGGGAGGAGGTAGGAAGAGAGGACAGAGAGAGAGGGAGGAGGTAGGAAGAGAGGACAGAGAGAGAGGGAGGAGGTAGGAAGAGAAGACAGAGAGAGAGAGAGAGGGAGGAGGAAGGAAGAGAAGACAGAGAGAGAGAGAGAGGGAGGAGGTAGGAAGAGAAGACAGAGAGAGAGAGGGAGGAGGTAGGAAGAGAAGACACAGAGAGAGAGAGGGAGGAGGTAGGAAGAGAAGACAGAGAGAGAGAGAGGGAGGAGGTAGGAAGAGAGGACAGAGAGAGAGGGAGGAGGTAGGAAGAGAAGACAGAGAGAGAGGGAGGAGGTAGGAAGAGAAGACAGAGAGAGAGAGGGAGGAGGTAGGAAGAGCAGAGAGAGAGAGAGGGAGGAAGTAGGAAGAGAGGAGAGACAGAGGGGGGAGGAGGTAGGAAGAGAAGACAGAGAGAGAGGGAGGAGATACAAAGAGAGGAGAGAGAGAGAGAGACAGAAAGACAGAGCGAAGTGAGAGACGCATGGAGAGATGGCAATAGTCTTCTTCTTTCTTCTTCTTTTCTTCTTTCGTCTTCTTCTTCTTCTTTTTCTACTTTCTTCTTCTTCTTCCTCTTTCTTCTTTCTTCTTCTTTTTCTACTTTCTTCTTTTTTTCTTCTTCTTCTTCTTTTTCTTCTTCTTCTTCTTTCTTCTTCTTCTTCTTCTTCTTCTTCTGCTGCTGCTGCTGCTGCTGCTGCTGCTGCTTCTTCTTCTGCTTCTTCTCCTTCTTGTTTCGTCTCCTTCTCCTTTCTTCTTCCTCTTTCTTCTTCTCCTTCTTTCTTCTTCTTCTTCTTTCTTCTCCTTCTTCTTCTTCTTCTTCTTCTTTCTTTCTTCTTCTTCTTCTTCTTCTTCTTTTCTTTCTTCTTCTTTCTTCTTCTTCTTCTTATTTCTTCTCCTTTCTTCTTCTCTTCTTCTTCTCCTTCTTTCTTCTTCTTCTTCTTTCTTCTCCTTCTTTCTTCTTCTTCTTCTTTCTTCTTCTTTTTCTTTCTTCTTCTTCTTCTTTCTTCTTCTTCTTCCTTCTTCTTCCTCCTCTTTCTTCTTCTTCTTCTTCTTGTTTCGTCTCCTTCTTCTTTCTTCTTCTTTCTTCTTCTTCTTCTTCTTCTTCTTCTTCTTTC
>NC_134903.1:12499350-12504350 GCF_041734735.1 Babylonia areolata | reverse complement strand
TCACTCTCTCACCACTTCTGCGCAGTTTTGTGCTGTGTGTGTATGCTTTTGTGGAGTGTGCAGTGCGGTCAATGTTTTCTGTGTGTAGGTTTATACAGTCCCAATATGTCATTTCATGTTTAAGACACTGAACCGTACAGTCAAAACACTGAGAGAAATCAGAACTACAACAAATACATGGACATACCACGTTCTTCTGATACAGACACATGCACGAAACAAAACAACTTTTAACAACGGTGACTTTAATCTCTACACATCAGTTGAGAAAACAACTTTTAACAACGTTGACTTTGTATCTCTACACATCAGCTGAAAAAACAACTTTTAACAACGGTGATTTTTTATCTCTACACAGCAGCTGGAAAAAAAAACAACTTTTAACAACGGTGACTTTAATCTCTACACATCAGCTGAAAAAACATTTAACAACAGTGACTTTTTATCTCTACATAGCAGCTGAAAAAACAACTTTTAACAACAGTGACTTTAATCTCTACACATCAGCTGAGAAAACAGCTTTTAACAACAGTGACTTTTTATCTCTACACAGCAGCTGAAAAAACAACTTTTAACAACAGTGACTTTAATCTCTACACAGCAGCTGAGGAAACAACTTTTAACAACGGTGATTTTTTATCTCTACACATCAGCTGAAAAAAACAACTTTTATCAACAGTGACTTTTTATCTCTACGCAGCAGCTGAGAAAACAGCTTTTAACAACAGTGACTTTATTCTTTACACAGGAGTTGAGAAAACAACTTTTAACAACGGTGATTTTTTTTTTTTTATCTCTACACAGCAGCCGAAAAAACAACTTTTAACAACGGTGACTTTAATCTCTACACATCAGCTGAGAAAACATTTAACAACAGTGACTTTTTATCTCTACATAGCAGCTGAAAAAACAACTTTTAACAACAGTGATTTTAATCTCTACACAGCAGCTGAGAAAACTTTTAACAACGGTGATTTTTTATCTCCACACATCAGTTGAGAAAACAGCTTTTAACAACAGTGACTTTAATCTCTACACATCAGTTGAGAAAACAACTTTTAACAACAGTGACTTTAATCTCTACACAGCAGCTGAGAAAACAACTTTTAACAACGGTGATTTTTTATCTCTACACATCAGTTGAGAAAACAGCTTTTAACGACAGTGACTTTTTATCTCTACACATCAGTTGAGAAAACAACTTTTAACAACAGTGACTTTATTCTTTACACAGGAGTTGAGAAAACAACTTTTAACAACAGTGATTTTTTTTTTATCTCTACACATCAGTTGAGAAAACAGCTTTTAACGACAGTGACTTTTTATCTCTACACATCAGTTGAGAAAACAACTTTTAACAACAGTGATTTTTTTTTTATCTCTACACAGCAGCCGAAAAAACAACTTTTAACAACGGTGACTTTAATCTCTACACAGCAGCTGAGGAAACAACTTTTAACAACAGTGACTTTAATCTCTACACACCAGCTGAGAAAACAACTTGTAACAACGGTGATTTTTTATCTCTACACAGCAGCTGAGGAAACAACTTTTAACAACAGTGACTTTAATCTCTACACACCAGTTGAGAAAACAACTTTTAACAACGGTGATTTTTTATCTCTACACAGCAGCTGAGAAAACAACTTTTAACAACAGTGACTTTAATCTCTACACAGCAGCTGAAAAAACAACTTTTAACAACGGTGATTTTTTATCTCTACACATCAGCTGAGAAAACAACTTTTAACAACGGTGACTTTAATCTCTACACATCAGCTGAAAAAACAACTTTTAACAACAGTGACTTTAATCTCTACACATCAGCTGAGAAAACAACTTTTAACAACAGTGACTTTATTCTTTACACATCAGCTGAGAAAACAACTTTTAACGACGTTGATTTTTTTTATCTCTGCACAGCAGCCGAAAAAACAACTTTTAACAACAGTGACTTTAATCTCTACACACCAGTTGAGAAAACAACTTTTAACAACGGTGATTTTTTATCTCTACACAGCAGCTGAGAAAACAACTTTTAACAACAGTGACTTTAATCTCTACACACCAGTTGAGAAAACAACTTTTAACAACGGTGATTTTTTATCTCTACACATCAGCTGAGAAAACAACTTTTAACAACAGTGACTTTAATCTCTACACATCAGCTGAGAAAACAACTTTTAACAACAGTGACTTTTTATCTCTACACAGCAGCTGAGAAAACAACTTTTAACAACAGTGACTTTAATCTCTACACACCAGCTGAGAGAGGCCCGGCCTTTTCACGTGACGTGTCACCGAGTGTCCGTTATTCAGGATGCAGCACCATGATTCAGACCTGGAGGTGGAGGAGGTGTTGCCTCCCCAGGAACAGGTGCCCGCGGAGGAGGTGTTGCCTCCCCAGGAACAGGTGCTCGCGGAGGAGGTGTTGCCTCCCCAGGAACAGGTGCCCGCGGAGGAGGTGTTGCCTCCCCTGGAACAGGTGCCCGCGGAGGAGGTGTTGCCTCCCCTGGAACAGGTGCCCGGGGAGGAGGTGTTGCCTCCCCTGGAACAGGTGCTGGCGGAGGAGGTGTTGCCTCCCCTGGAACAGGTGCTCGCGGAGGAGGTGTTGCCTCCCCTGGAACAGGTGCCCGCGGAGGAGGTGTTGCCTCCCCTGGAACAGGTGCCCGGGGAGGAGGTGTTGCCTCCCCAGGAACAGGTGCTGGCGGAGGAGGTGTTGCCTCCCCAGGAACAGGTGCCCGCGGAGGAGGTGTTGCCTCCCCAGGAACAGGTGCCCGCGGAGGAGGTGTTGCCTCCCCAGGAACAGGTGCTCGGGGAGGAGGTGTTGCCTCCCCAGGAACAGGTGCCCGCGGAGGAGGTGTTGCCTTCCCAGGAACAGGTGCTCGGGGAGGAGGTGTTGCCTCCCCAGGAACAGGTGCCCGCGGAGGAGGTGTTGCCTTCCCAGGAACAGGTGCCCGCGGAGGAGGTGTTGCCTCCCCAGGAACAGGTGCCCGCGGAGGAGGTGTTGCCTCCCCAGGAACAGGTGCCCGGGGAGGAGGTGTTGCCTCCCCAGGAACAGGTGCTCGGGGAGGAGGTGTTGCCTCCCCAGGAACAGGTGCCCGGGGAGGAGGTGTTGCCTCCCCAGGAACAGGTGCCCGCGGAGGAGGTGTTGCCTCCCCAGGAACAGGTGTCCGCGGAGGAGGTGTTGCCTCCCCAGGAACAGGTGCCCGCGGAGGAGGTGTTGCCTCCCCAGGAACAGGTGCTCGGGGAGGGGGTGGAACGTCTGGAGGCTGAGGAGAGGCAGCGACAGGAAGTCATCAACGGTGAGCTGTTCTTTGCTGGCTTTGTTTCTTCTCTCTCTCTCTCTCTCTCTCTCTCTCTCTCTCTCTCTCTTGTATTTTTGTGGTTGTTGGTGGTGGTGGTGGTGGTGTCGTCATTGTTCAATGAATTGATAGCCTGGACTGTAATCAGCATCAATGAAGTGATTACACCAGAATACAATGAGCATCCAAGAATTGATTCCCTGCACTGTAAACAGCATCAACGCGTTGATCACCTGCACTCTAACCACTGTGAAGGTGACGTGGGATGTTTTACCTGTGCTCCCAGAGCTGTTCCACACGGAGAAAGCCCACCTGCGGAAGCTGAAGGTGTTGGATCAGCTCTTCAAGCGACCCATGCTGGCAGAGTTTGGCATCATTCCAGACCTGGCACGCGCCCTGTTTCCCAAATTGGACGAAGTCATCACGATGCATGGTGAGTTCACCGCGTTGTCAACCCTCGATAGTGAGAGCACAGTGTGATTGTTAGTAGTAAGGGCTGATCTACCTTCTCTAGAAGACATATATTATAAGCGGCTACTCAAAAAAGCAAAATCAATCAGCCAGGACGAATTATATCCAGCTTTTGGGATTTTCGAGATGCTCCCCTCTGGTCGGCGGTACAGATGTATAAGGACGAAAACCAATCGCTTCGCCAATAGCTTTTTCCCCAAAGCAGTCAATGCCCTGTCTCTCGAACAAACCCAGTGTGATAAATAGAATTGTGCAACCAACAACCATCTACCTGAAGATCTAGTCATCAGCCCCATCCACATGTAATATGCAGCTTCTGTTCAAACGGGGTGTGTGTGTGTGTGTGTGTGTGTGTGTGTGTGTGTGTGCGTACGTGCATGTGTGTGTGCCTGCATGTGTGTGTGTGTGTGCAGTGCGTGCATGCGTGAGCATGCACAAGTTTTTATATTGATATGCACTTGTATCCATCTTATTTCCACTGTATCTGTGTTTGTGTATGATTTTCGATTTATGTTCATATCTTGTTATGTATTATTCCCCCCCCCCCCCCCCCCCAATCTTCCTTGTGACCCCGGTACACTTGGTAATAAAGACATATTCTATGCTATTCTATTCTAGTAGTAGTAGTTCGTAGTGTGGTATTAATAAGAAGAAGAAGAAGAAAAAAAAGACAGCTTGGTATGAGTCTTGTCAAGGTCTTTAATGTCAGCGTAGTCATGGGGTACTGTCATTGGAGGGACGTGGTGGCGGTCTCTGCTCTGGGGACGACGCTCGCTCAGTCTTGCTCCGCGATAAAACCATTACTGTCGTCAAGAGAAGGCTCAGTAGGTGGTGACCTAAGTACGTTAAATCAGAACAGGCACTACCGAACACCACCGCCGAAGTGACTCAGCAGCAGTGCAGGGTCTCCTCTGGTGTGTGGCCTCCTGGCGACCTAATATCGATGGTTCCCTGTGGACTGCCGTCGCTTGGGACTGTGACAGACGAACCCGGGTGTGGTGCCTGTGTATGGGGAACTCGGAATAAGCGGCATGGGAGTAATGCTACTGAAACAGTGCAGGTGATGGGGCAGCAATGATAATGATAATGATGATGATAATGATGGTGACGCTGATGATGATCAACATGCTGTGTGTCGCAGAGTCCATGATCCGAGCCATGGAGGGCCGACGAAGTCGCAGCCCCGTGGTTGCAGATATTGGCGATATTCTGCTGGATAGGGTG
>NC_134903.1:12484350-12489350 GCF_041734735.1 Babylonia areolata | reverse complement strand
ACTAAGTTCCCCAGCAGAGTAATTTCCCTTGTTTTAATGTCTCCACCAAAACGTTTCCAATAAATAAAACTTCCACGCTTAGCAAAGGAAGTTCCTGTTTGAACAAAAAATGATAATAATGACAGATCTTTTGTTGGGTCGAATATCAGATCAAAGTGCCAAATTTAGAGAATACAAAAAATATAAATATAACAGTAAATGCATTATACTCAATACATAAAAAGCTTGGATTTTTTTACAAGTGAGTCTTGAAGGCCTTGCCTTTCTTGTTTTCATTATTATTATTCTTATGTTACATGTCTGGTTTTACTGTAAAGCGCAGTGAGCCTGCTCTTGAAAACTGGGTGAACCGCGCTATATAAGCCTCCGTATTTATTATTATCATTATTTGTATCGCTGCCTGGCATGCAGAAAGTTATATAGAAAAGAGAAGAAAAAAAAAGGAGTTGTGGCAACAGTATCAGGTGCGGACGTAATTGTGATGGTTGTTGAAGAAGTTATAGCAGTTGTAGTAGTTTTCATAGAAGTTTTGATAATAGCTCAAGGTGTGTGTGAGTGTTTTAACGTGCGGCTGTGTGTGTGTCTGTGAGTGCGTGCGTGTGTGTGTGCGCGCGCGCGCGTGTGTGTGTGTGAGAGAGAGAGGGAGTGTTGTAACGTGCGGCTGTGTGTGTGTGTGTATGTGTGCGCGGGCACACACACACGCACACCCCACCCACCCCCACCCCCATACACACACACACACATACACATACACAACAGACGTGCATCAAACACACACACACACACACACACAGTTGCATACAAAGGACAGTTACTGTTCCTTTCTCAGAGCAACAATGGCGATGAACACACCTGAAGACATGACAGAGAACATTAGTGACAGTGGAGTGATGGCCTAGAGGTAACTCGTCCGCCCAGGAAGCGAGAGAATCTGAGCGCGCTGGTTCGAATCCCGGCACAGTCGCCAGTATTTTCTCCCCCCCCCCCCCCCCCCCACCCCCCCTCCCGCCCTCCACTAGACCTCGAGTGGTGGTCTGAACGCTAGTCATTTGAATGAGATGATGAACCGAGGTCCTGTGTGCAGGATGCACTTAGCGCACGTAAAAGAACCCACGGCAACAAAGGGTTTGGCCCTGACAAAATTCTGTAGAAAAATCCACTTTGATAGGAAAACAAGTAGACAGGAAAAATACAACAACAACAAAATGGGTGGCGCTCTCAGTGCAGTGACGCGCTCTCCCTGGGGAGAGCAGACCAGGTTTCACACAGAGAAATCTGTTGTGAAGAAAAGGAGAAATACAATACAATACAATACAATACAATACACATGACGACTGTTCCAGGTGGTGCAAAATGAACGAGAAACGGAGCAATAAGGAGACCTGTGAACCACAAATGCTATCAGAACTGAACTAAGGGGTTCGTAGAGCGGACTGCTGTAAGTCTTGAAAAGAGAGAACGTTTACAGTAAACCATGATCTAGTTTCCCCTACCTTACATCTAACCACCACTTCTTAAATTTCCTATCTCCCTTCCTTCCCTTTCTTACCTCTCTCTCCATTCATCTCTCCTCACCATTCTTTCCATATTCATCTTCCCCTATCCCTTCTCCCTTCTTCTTCACTAACCTTCCCTTATCCCCTCCTTCCTCCATTTCTCTCATCTGTTCCACTCCCCCCCACTTCTTTTCTCCCCACAACTTCTACCTCTTTCTTCTTACAACCATTATCCCCTTTCTCTCTTCATCCTCCCTTTCTTCCTTCACCCCTCCTTCATCACCTTTTATCTTCTATACCCTTCGCCACTAAGTCCCTCTCTCAAAAGTTACCATCAACTATACTTCCCTCTCTTTCAACTCGAATCATATACCCAATTCTCTATTCATAGCACTCTCCCTTCACTATCACCTTTCACATCTACCAACTTACAACACATATATCAAACTCTATCACTTCTACCTACCCTTCAGTCTCAACGCATCCATCTGCAACCGAGTCCCTCCCTTCTCCTCCCACCCCTACTTCTCCTTCCTTCCACCTCTCCCATCTCACGTCTTCTCCACCTTCTTCTTCTCCCTCTCTCACTCTCCTACTCCTTATACCTACCTTCTCTTATTCCCTCAACCCTTCTCCCCTTTCTCTCTCTCCCTCTCCCTTCTCCCCCTTTCTCTCTCTCCTCTCTCCTTCTCCCCCTTCTGTCTCCCTTTCTTTCTCTCTCCCCTCTTCCTCTCATCTCACCCTCACCCGTTCTCCCTTCTTTCTTTCTTCTCTCATCATCCCTCATCCCTTCTCCCCTTTCTCTCTTCCTTCTCACCCCCTCACTCCTTCTCTCCCCCTCCCTTCTCTCTCTCTCCCCTCACCCTTCTCCCCCTTTCTCTCTCTCACCCCTCTCCCTTCTCCCCCCTTTCTCTCTCCCCCCTCCCCTATCTCTCCTTCTCTTCTCCCCTCTCCTACCTCTGTTCTCTCCCCTCCCTCACTTCTCCCTCCTTTCTCTCTCACCCCCTCTCCCTTCTCCCCCTTTCTCTCTCTCACCCCTCACCCTTCTCCCCCTTTCTCTCTCCCCCCTCTCCCTTCTCCCCCTTTCTCTCTCTCTCTCATCCCTCTCCCTTCTCCCCCTTTCTCTGTCTCACCCCCTCTCCCTTCTCCCCCTTTCTCTCTCTCCCCCTCACCCTTCTCCCCCTTTCTCTCTCACCCCCTCTCCCTTCTCCCCCCTCTCTCTCTCTCTCTCTCTCTCCCTCTCCCTTCACACCCCCTTTCTCTCTCTCCCCCCTTCTCCCTTCTCCCCCTTTCTCTCTCTCCCCCTCACCCTTCTCCCCCTTTCTCTCTCTCCCCCCTCTCCCTTCTCCTCCTTTCTCTCTCTCCCCCTCTCCCTTCTCCCCCTTTCTCTCTCTCCTCCCCCCTCCCCCTTCTCCCCCTTTCTCTCTCTCCCCCCCTTCTCCCCCTTTCTCTCTCTCTCCCCCCCTCTCCCTTCTCCCCCTTTCTCTCTCTCCCCCTCTCCCTTCTCCCCCTTTCTCTCTCTCCCCACCCTCACCCTCTTCCCCCTTTCTCTCTCTCCCCCCCTGTCCCTTCTTCCCCCTTCTCTCTCTCTCCCCCTCACCCTTCTCCCTCCTTTCTCTCTCTCCCACCCTCTCCCTTCTCCCCCTTTCTCTTTCTCCCCACCCTCACCCTTCTCCCCCCTTTCTCTCTCACCCCCCACCTCTCCCCTTTCTCCCCTCTCTCTCTCTCCCCTTCTCCCCCTTCTCTCTCTCTCTCCCTCTCCCCCTTCTCCCCTTTCTCCCTCTCTCTCACCCCCTCTCCCTTCCCCCCTTTCTCTCTCTCTCACCCTCTCCCTTCTCCCCCTTTCTCTCTGTCCACCCCTGTCACCCTTCTCCCCCTTTCCCTCTTCTCTCTCCTCTCCCTCTCTCTCTCTCTCTCTCCCTCTCCCTTCTCCCCCTTTCTCTCTCTCTCACCCTCTCACCCTTCTCTCCCTTTCTCTCTCTCACCCCCTCTCCTTTCTCCCCCTTTCTCTCTGTCACCCTTCACCCTTCTCCCCCTTTCTCTTTCTCACCCCTCTCCCTTCTCCCCTTTCTCTCTCCCCCCTCCCCTCTCTCTCCTTCTCTCTCCCCCCCTCTCTCTCTCTCTCTCTCCACCTCTTTCCTTTACCTCCATCTCTCCTTTCTGTGTATATACGTGCATCTCTGGGGATATGTGTGTGGCATATTCCTTTCTCTTGAACATTTGGGGGGGGGGGGAACTCTGAGCGAGTTCAGGAACTTGTGCAGCTTGGGGAGAAAGATTCCCCTTGGCTGTTGATGCCGAGCTCTCTCGAGAGAGAGACGGGTCACCGTTCCAGCGTGAGAGCTGTCGGGTGCCGTCTGTGAAGTCGTGGGGCGTTTCCCGTCTTACCCCCTTCTTCCTCGGGGTGTGTCGGTGCTGGTCTGTGTGGGTCTGTGTTTTCACCCTGAGCCAGTGGTGTGCCTCTGTATCTACCTGGTGACAGATATTCCTGTGAGATTTTCTCCCCGTGCCACTGCCTTCAACGGATCTCCGGGACACTATCTCTGGAATGGTCCTCGTTCCCCTTCTGCCGTGGAGGCCAAAAGAAGCGCTTCAAAGACACTCTTAAAGCTTCTCTGAAGGCCTTCAACATCAGCCACGACACATGGGAGCTGAATGCAATGGACAGACCAAAGTGGCGTTCAGCTGTCCACAAAGGCGCCAAATCATGTGAGGCCAACAGAATCGCTGCAGCAGAGCAACGCAGACAGGCCAGGAAAAGCAGTGCCAGCAAGTCCCCGACAGCCGCCACCATCCCCTGTCCACACTGTGTCAGAATCTTCCGGGCGCAGATTGGCCTGACCAGTCATCTGCGAACCCACAGAGCCCAAACCACCCACCCTCAGGATGAGTAGATGGTCTTCGTCGATCCCTGACGGACGAACCACACAAACACACCGTGTCCACCCCAAAACTTCCTCACTCCTGCTCCCACTCCACACTTCCAAAGTACCCTTGGTACTTTCCCATTGTCCCTCACGCCCAGACCTTCCTCAGCCATCGAATCTGCAAGTACCACCGTCAGTCTTCAGCTGTCGGGAGGAGTTCTAGGCCTGTGAACTCTGGCAGCATCGTTGAACTGAACTGGTGCTGCAGTTGTCTATGAGACTGGAGTATAATTGTGCTGTGGTTAGACGGGGCGGGGTGGAGGGGGGGTGTATTTATTTGACTGCCTATGCTTTGATTGGTTACGAATACTTATTTTGCATGACCACAGTAAAAAAAAAATTTTTTTTTGACGGACTGAACTCTTCTGTGTTTCTGTGTTGGTGTTGTCGAGACGTTAATTAGTCTGGGAAGGGATTAGGGTGGGGGTTACATGGCCAACCCCTTACGGCTTGTGACATTCGTGAAACGCATACAGCTTGGTCTCTGACCGAGGATAGGCGCTGTACAAGTATCCATATTTCCATCGTGTATCATAACCAAACATGCCTGAACATCAACCATCGTTCACACATTGAA
>NC_134903.1:12474350-12476850 GCF_041734735.1 Babylonia areolata | reverse complement strand
CGTAGTTTGTTTTACTGTTTGCTGGTGGTGGTTTGTTTGTTTGTCTTTCTTCTTCTTCTTTTTTAAACAGAATAAAACAAACAGAAGGAAAACGAAACTAGAATCGAAAGCTTCTATGTTACTGTTAATGCACCAGCGATATACAAGTCGCCAGATCGTGGAGTCAATGAAATCAGGGCACGCTTTTTTTTGGTCACGTGATCAAACAACGCCACCACTCTCTCTCTCTCTCTCTCTGTGAAAGGCTTTTCGCCGCACGCTTTGATTTCGTTGTCACAGTATTTTGTCCTGTGTCTTCCTCCTCCTCCTCCTCCTCCTCCTCTTCCTCCTCCATCTTCTTCTTCTTCATCATCTTCTTCCTCCTCTTCCTGCGTCTTCTTCCATATCCCCCTCCTTCTCCGTCTTCTTCTTCTTCCTTCTCCTCCTCCCTTTCCTTCTTCTTTTCTTCTTCTTCCTTTTCCTTCTCATCGTCCTTCTTCCTCTTCTTCTTCCTTCTCTTCCTCCTCCTCCTCCTTTTCCTTCTTCTTCCTCTTCTTCTTCCTTCTCCTCCTCCTTTTCCTTCTTCTTCCTCTTCTTCTTCTTCCTTCTCCTCCTCCTCCATCTTCTTCTTCTTCTTCCTCTTCTTCCAGCGTCTTCTCCCATATCCTCTTCGTCTTCTCCTTCTTCCTTCTCTTCCTCCTCCTTTTCCTTCTTCTTTTCTTCTTCTTCCTTTTCCTTCTCATCCTTCTTCGTCTTCTTCTTCTTCCTTTTCCTTCTCATTCTCCTTTTCATTCTTCTTTTCTTCTTCTTCCTTCTCCTCCTCCTTTTCCTTCTTCTTCCTGTTCTTCTTC
This sequence comes from Babylonia areolata, assembly GCF_041734735.1. Taxonomy (NCBI): domain Eukaryota; kingdom Metazoa; phylum Mollusca; class Gastropoda; order Neogastropoda; family Buccinidae; genus Babylonia; species Babylonia areolata. The sequence continues at coordinate 12,476,020 of NC_134903.1, read as the reverse complement.
TTCCTTCTCCTCCTCCTCCATCTTCTTCTTCCTCTTCTTCCTGCGTCTTCTCCCATATCCTCTTCGTCTTCTTCTTCTTCCTTCTCCTCCTCCTTTTCCTTCTTCTTTTCTTCTTCTTCCTTTTCCTTCTCATCGTCCTTTTTCATCTTCTTCTTCCTTCTCCTCCTCCTCCTCCTCCCTTTCCTTCTTCTTCTTCTTTCTCCTCCTCCTCCTTCTTCGTCTTCTTCTTCTTCCTTTTCCTTCTCATTCTCCTTTTCATTCTTCTTTTCTTCTTCTTCCTCTTCTTCTTCCTTCTCTTTCTCATCCTCCTTTTCATTGTTTTCTTCTTCTTCTTTCTCTTCCTTCTTCGTCTTCTTCTTCCTCCTCTACTTCTTCCTCTTTCTCCTTCTTCTTCTTCTTCCTTCTCCTTCTCATCCTCCTTTTCCTTCTTCTTTTCATTTTTCTTCTTCTTCTTCTCCTACTCCTTCAGTTCTTTCTTCTTCACACACACGCACAAACACACACACACACACAGAGAGTTTCCAAACGTCCTGACAAACAAATGATAACTGTGTGCCGTGACGTCAGGCTATTTCATTTACGTCTCGTTCAGTGATTTATCTCCCTTTCTGAAGACAGTTTGCTGCAGGAATGGTCTCCCTTTCTCTTGTTCACACTCTCTGTCACTGTCTCTGTCTCTGTCTCTCTCTCTCTCTCTCTCTCTCTCTCTCTCTCTTTCTCTTTCTCTCTGTCTTCCGTGCTCTCTCTCCGTCTCTGTGTCTTTCTGTCTTTGTCTCTGTCTCTGACTGTCTGTCTTTCTCTCTCTCTCTCTCTCTCTCTCTCTCTCTCTCTCTGCCTAAAATCTGTATCCTTGAGTAATAAAGTTTTTGAATCTTTTTTTTTTCTTTCTTTCTTTCTTTTTTTTTCTCCTCTTTTTTTGTGAATCTCTCTCTCGCAAGACGCCTGCTGCTCTTGTAGATGCGGAAAAGAGACAGAAGAACACACAGAGAAAGACAGAGAGGAAAGGGGACAGAGAGAGAAAGAGAGGAAGATGTGGACTATTTTCCTTTCTGATGATAATTATGCTTGTTGTTGTGGAGTGCGTGTTGGGGGATCCCATACTGAAAGCATGGAATCATCATATCTGTTTTCTGTTATTTTGCTGTTGTTGTTTTTTTGTTTGTTTGTTTTGAGATGAAAGTTGACGTTCTGGTGTGTGTGTGTGTGTGTGTGTGTGTGTGTGTGTGTGTGTGTGTGTGTGTGTGTGTGCGTGTGTGTGTGTGTGTGCGTGTGTGCGTGTGTGTGTGTGTGTGTGGTGTATGTGTGTATGTGTGTGTGTGTGTGTGTGTGTGCGCGCGTGCGTGTGTGTGTGTAGTTAACTTTAGCCAATTCTTTATTTCTTGAAATAAGCGTCTGCCGACACCAAATTTGGCTTTAAAACGAGAAAGAATCAGTTTTTGTCATACATTATATTCGTCATGATAGTGCACTTCTTGAAAGGGCGCAAAAGATTAAAAAAAATTAACAGCCAGAGGTTATTTGCTGTACATTCGTTTCTTATTCACAAATCTTAGCCCCCTTTTTCCCCCCAACGTATGACATACCAATCGATAACAGTCGTTTCATCAAGTTTAGTTCAAACATGAGCTTTCTGCTCAGTATGGAAGTTACACTGATGCATACAACAGCAA